>NC_080738.1:3397336-3447336 GCF_019097595.1 Hemibagrus wyckioides | reverse complement strand
CACACTGTACGTACATACACACACACATACTGTACACACACACACATACTGTATGTACATACACACACACATACTGTACGTACATACACACACACACATACTGTACGTACATACACACACACATACTGTACGTACATACACACACACACATACTGTACGTACATACACACACATACTGTACGTACATACACACACACATACTGTCATTACATACACACACATACTGTACGTACATACACACACATGCTGTACGTACATACACACACACATACTGTACGTACATACACACACATGCTGTACGTACATACACACACACATACTGAACATACACACACACACATGCTGTACGTACATACACACACATACTGTACGTACATACACACACACATACTGTACGTACATACACACACACACATACTGTACGTACATACACACACACACATACTGTACATACACACACACACATACTGTACGTACGTACACACACACACATACTGTACATACACACACACACATACTGTACGTACATACACACACACACATACTGTACATACACACACACACATACTGTACATACACACACACACATACTGTACATACACACACACACATACTGTACGTACGTACACACACACATACTGTACGTACGTACACACACACATACTGTACGTACATACACACACACATACTGTACGTACATACACACACACACACATACTGTCATTACATACACACACACATACTGTACGTACATACACACACACATACTGTACGTACATACACACACACACATACTGTACGTACATACACACACACATACTGTACGTACATACATACACACACACATACTGTACGTACATACACACACACATACTGTACGTACATACACACACACATACTGTACGTACATACACACACACATACTGTACGTACATACACACACACACATACTGTACGTACATACACACACACATACTGTACGTACATACACACACACACATACTGTCATTACATACACACACACATACTGTACGTACATACACACACACATACTGTACGTACATACACACACACACATACTGTACGTACATACATACACACACACATACTGTACGTACATACATACACACACACATACTGTACGTACATACACACACACATACTGTCATTACATACATACACACACACATACTGTACGTACATACATACACACACACATACTGTCATTACATACATACACACACACATACTGTACGTACATACACACACACATACTGTCATTACATACACACACACATACTGTACGTACATACACACACACATACTGTACGTACATACACACACACATACTGTACGTACATACACACACACATACTGTACGTACATACACACACACACATACTGTACGTACATACACACACATACTGTACGTACATACACACACATACTGTACACACACACACTGTACGTACATACACACACATACTGTACACACACACACTGTACGTACATACACACACACATACTGTACGTACATACACACACACACATACTGTACGTACATACACACACACATACTGTACGTACATACACACACACATACTGTACGTACATACATACACACACATACTGTACGTACATACACACACATGCTGTACGTACATACACACACACATACTGTACACACACACATACTGTACGTACATACATACACACATACTGTACGTACATACACACACACACATACTGTACGTACATACATACACACATACTGTACGTACATACATACACACACATACTGTACGTACATACACACACATACTGTACGTACATACACACACACATACTGTCATTACATACACACACATACTGTACGTACATACACACACACACATACTGTACGTACATACACACACACATACTGTCATTACATACACACACATACTGTGCGTACATACACACACACATACTGTACATACACACACACACATACTGTCATTACATACACACACATACTGTACGTACATACACACACACATACTGTACGTACATACACACACACACATACTGTACGTACATACACACACACACATACTGTACGTACATACACACACACACATACTGTACGTACATATACACACACACATACTGTCATTACATACACACACACATACTGGACGTACATACACACACACACATACTGTACATACACACACACACATACTGTACATACACACACACACATACTGTCATTACATACACACACATACTGTACGTACATACACACACACATACTGTACGTACATACACACACACACATACTGTACGTACATACACACACACATACTGTACGTACATACACACACACACACATACTGTCATTACATACACACACACATACTGTACGTACATACACACACACATACTGTACGTACATACACACACACACATACTGTACGTACATACACACACACATACTGTACGTACATACATACACACACACATACTGTACGTACATACACACACACATACTGTACGTACATACACACACACATACTGTACGTACATACACACACACATACTGTACGTACATACACACACACACATACTGTACGTACATACACACACACATACTGTACGTACATACACACACACACATACTGTACGTACATACACACACACATACTGTACGTACATACACACACACATACTGTACGTACATACACACACACACATACTGTACGTACATACACACACACACATACTGTACGTACATACACACACACATACTGTACGTACATACATACACACACACATACTGTACGTACATACATACACACACACATACTGTACGTACATACACACACACATACTGTACGTACATACACACACACATACTGTACGTACATACACACACACATACTGTACGTACATACACACACACATACTGTACGTACATACACACACACACATACTGTCATTACATACACACACACATACTGTACGTACATACACACACATACTGTACGTACATACACACACACACATACTGTACGTACATACACACACACATACTGTACGTACATACATACACACACACATACTGTACGTACATACACACACACATACTGTACGTACATACACACACACACATACTGTACGTACATACACACACATACTGTACGTACATACACACACATACTGTACGTACATACACACAAATACTGTACGTACATACATACACACACATACTGTACGTACATACACACACACATACTGTACGTACATACATACACACACACATACTGTACGTACATACATACACACACATACTGTACGTACATACACACACACATACTGTACGTACATACACACACACATACTGTACGTACATACACACACACATACTGTACGTACATACACACACACACATACTGTCATTACATACACACACACATACTGTACGTACATACACACACATACTGTACGTACATACACACACACACATACTGTCATTACATACACACACACATACTGTACGTACATACACACACACATACTGTACGTACATACACACACACACATACTGTACGTACATACACACACATACTGTACGTACATACACACACACATACTGTACGTACATACACACACACATACTGTACGTACATACACACACACATACTGTACGTACATACACACACACACATACTGTACGTACATACACACACACATACTGTACGTACATACACACACACACATACTGTACGTACATACACACACACATACTGTACGTACATACACACACACACATACTGTACGTACATACACACACACACATACTGTACGTACATACACACACATACTGTACGTACATACACACACACACATACTGTACGTACATACACACACATACTGTACGTACATACACACACATACTGTACGTACATACACACACACACATACTGTACGTACATACACACACACATACTGTACGTACATACACACACACACATACTGTACGTACATACACACACACACATACTGTACGTACATACACACACACACATACTGTACGTACATACACACACACATACTGTACGTACATACACACACACACATACTGTACGTACATACACACACACATACTGTACGTACATACACACACACACATACTGTACGTACATACACACACACACACTGTACGTACATACACACACACACATACTGTACGTACATACACACACACATACTGTACGTACATACACACACATACTGTACGTACATACACACACACACATACTGTACGTACATACACACACATACTGTACGTACATACACACACACACATACTGTACGTACATACACACACACACATACTGTACGTACATACACACACACACATACTGTACGTACATACACACACACACATACTGTACGTACATACACACACACACATACTGTACGTACATACACACACACATACTGTACGTACATACACACACACACATACTGTACGTACATACACACACACATACTGTACGTACATACACACACACACATACTGTACGTACATACACACACATACTGTACGTACATACACACACACACATACTGTACGTACATACACACACATACTGTACGTACATACACACACACATACTGTACGTACATACACACACACATACTGTACGTACATACACACACACATACTGTACGTACATACACACACATACTGTACGTACATACACACACACATACTGTACGTACATACACACACACATACTGTACGTACATACACACACACATACTGTACGTACATACACACACATACTGTACGTACATACACACACACACATACTGTACGTACATACACACACACATGCTGTACGTACACACACACACACATACTGTACGTACATACACACACACATACTGTACGTACATACACACACACACATACTGTACGTACATACACACACATGCTGTACGTACACACACACACACATACTGTACGTACATACACACACACATACTGTACGTACATACACACACACACATACTGTACGTACATACACACACATACTGTACGTACATACACACACACACATACTGTACGTACATACACACACACATACTGTACGTACATACACACACACATACTGTACGTACATACACACACATACTGTACGTACATACACACACACACATACTGTACGTACATACACACACACATACTGTACGTACATACACACACACACATACTGTACGTACATACACACACACATACTGTACGTACATACACACACATACTGTACGTACATACACACACATACTGTACGTACATACACACACACATACTGTACGTACATACACACACACATACTGTACGTACATACACACACATACTGTACGTACATACACACACATACTGTACGTACATACACACACACATACTGTACGTACATACACACACACATACTGTACGTACATACACACACACATACTGTACGTACATACACACACATACTGTACGTACATACACACACATACTGTACGTACATACACACACACACATACTGTACGTACATACACACACACATACTGTACGTACATACACACACACATACTGTACGTACATACACACACACACATACTGTACGTACATACACACACACATACTGTACGTACATACACACACACATACTGTACGTACATACACACACACACATACTGTACGTACATACACACACACATACTGTACGTACATACACACACACACATACTGTACGTACATACATACACACACACATACTGTACGTACATACACACACACATACTGTACGTACATACATACACACACATACTGTACGTACATACACACACATACTGTACGTACATACACACACACACATACTGTACGTACATACACACACATACTGTACGTACATACACACACATACTGTACGTACATACACACACACACATACTGTACGTACATACATACACACACATACTGTACGTACATACATACACACACATACTGTACGTACATACATACACACACATACTGTACGTACATACACACACACACATACTGTACGTACATACACACACATACTGTACGTACATACATACACACACATACTGTACGTACATACACACACATACTGTACGTACATACACACACACACATACTGTACGTACATACACACACACACATACTGTACGTACATACACACACACACATACTGTACGTACATACACACACATACTGTACGTACATACACACACATACTGTACGTACATACACACACATACTGTACGTACATACACACACACACATACTGTACGTACATACACACACATACTGTACGTACATACACACACATACTGTACGTACATACACACACATACTGTACGTACATACACACACATACTGTACGTACATACACACACATACTGTACGTACATACACACACACACATACTGTACGTACATACACACACACATACTGTACGTACATACACACACACATGCTGTACGTACATACACACACATACTGTACGTACATACACACACATACTGTACGTACACACACACACATACTGTACGTACGTACACACACACACATACTGTACATACACACACACACATACTGTACGTACACACACACACATACTGTACGTACATACACACACATACTGTACGTACATACACACACATACTGTACGTACATACACACACACACATACTGTACGTACATACACACACATACTGTACGTACATACACACACACATACTGTACGTACATACACACACATACTGTACGTACATACACACACACATACTGTACGTACATACACACACATACTGTACGTACATACACACACACATACTGTACGTACATACATACACACACATACTGTACGTACATACACACACATACTGTACGTACATACACACACACACATACTGTACGTACATACACACACACATACTGTACGTACATACACACACACATACTGTACGTACATACACACACACATACTGTACGTACATACACACACACATACTGTACGTACATACACACACACATACTGTACGTACATACACACACACACATACTGTACGTACATACACACACACATACTGTACGTACATACACACACACACATACTGTACGTACATACACACACACATACTGTACGTACATACACACACACACATACTGTACGTACATACACACACACATACTGTACGTACATACACACACACACATACTGTACGTACATACACACACATACTGTACGTACATACACACACATGCTGTACGTACATACACACACACATGCTGTACGTACATACACACACACACATACTGTACGTACATACACACACACACATACTGTACGTACATACACACACACATACTGTACGTACATACACACACACATACTGTACGTACATACACACACACACATACTGTACGTACATACACACACACATACTGTACGTACATACATACACACACATACTGTACGTACATACACACACACATACTGTACGTACATACACACACATACTGTACGTACATACACACACACATACTGTACGTACATACACACACATACTGTACGTACATACACACACACACATACTGTACGTACATACACACACACACATACTGTACGTACATACACACACACATACTGTACGTACATACACACACACATACTGTACGTACATACACACACACACATACTGTACGTACATACATACACACACATACTGTACGTACATACACACACACATACTGTACGTACATACACACACACACATACTGTACGTACATACACACACACATACTGTACGTACATACACACACACACATACTGTACGTACATACACACACACATACTGTACGTACATACACACACACATACTGTACGTACATACACACACACATACTGTACGTACATACACACACACATACTGTACGTACATACACACACACATACTGTACGTACATACACACACACACATACTGTACGTACATACACACACATACTGTACGTACATACACACACACATACTGTACGTACATACACACACACATACTGTACGTACATACACACACACATACTGTACGTACATACACACACACACACATACTGTACGTACATACACACACATACTGTACGTACATACACACACACATACTGTACGTACATACACACACACATACTGTACGTACATACACACACACACATACTGTACGTACATACACACACACATACTGTACGTACATACACACACACATACTGTACGTACATACACACACACATACTGTACGTACATACACACACACACATACTGTACGTACATACACACACACATACTGTACGTACATACACACACATACTGTACGTACATACACACACATACTGTACGTACATACACACACATACTGTACGTACATACACACACACATACTGTACGTACATACACACACACACATACTGTACGTACATACACACACACATACTGTACGTACATACACACACACATGCTGTACGTACATACACACACACACATACTGTACGTACATACACACACACATACTGTACGTACATACACACACACACATACTGTACGTACATACACACACACACATACTGTACGTACATACACACACATACTGTACGTACATACACACACACACATACTGTACGTACATACACACACACACATACTGTACGTACATACACACACACACATACTGTACGTACATACACACACATACTGTACGTACATACACACACACATGCTGTACGTACATACACACACACACATACTGTACGTACATACACACACACACATGCTGTACGTACATACACACACACATGCTGTACGTACATACACACACACATACTGTACGTACACACACACACATACTGTACGTACATACACACACATGCTGTACGTACATACACACACACACATACTGTACGTACATACACACACATACTGTACGTACGTACATACACACACGCATGCTGTACGTACGTACACACACACACACACACACATGCTGTACGTACGTACATACACACACACATGCTGTACGTACATACACACACACATACTGTACGTACATACACACACACACATACTGTACGTACATACACACACACATGCTGTACGTACATACACACACATGCTGTACGTACATACATACACACACATACTGTACGTACATACACACACACACATACTGTACGTACATACATACACACACATACTGTACGTACATACACACACACATACTGTACGTACATACACACACACATACTGTACGTACATACACACACACACATACTGTACGTACATACACACACACACATACTGTACGTACATACACACACACACATACTGTACGTACATACACACACACACATACTGTACGTACATACACACACACACATACTGTACGTACATACACACACACACATACTGTACGTACATACACACACACATACTGTACGTACATACACACACACATACTGTACGTACATACACACACACACATACTGTACGTACATACACACACACACATACTGTACGTACATACACACACACACATACTGTACGTACATACACACACACATACTGTACGTACATACACACACACACATACTGTACGTACATACACACACACACATACTGTACGTACATACACACACACACATACTGTACGTACATACACACACATACTGTACGTACATACACACACACATACTGTACGTACATACACACACATACTGTACGTACATACACACACACACATACTGTACGTACATACACACACACACATACTGTACGTACATACACACACACACATACTGTACGTACATACACACACACACATACTGTACGTACATACACACACACACATACTGTACGTACATACACACACACATACTGTACGTACATACACACACACATACTGTACGTACATACACACACACATACTGTACGTACATACACACACACATACTGTACGTACATACACACACACACATACTGTACGTACATACACACACACATACTGTACGTACATACACACACACATACTGTACGTACATACACACACACATACTGTACGTACATACACACACACATACTGTACGTACATACACACACATACTGTACGTACATACACACACACATACTGTACGTACATACACACACACATACTGTACGTACATACACACACACACATACTGTACGTACATACACACACACACATACTGTACGTACATACACACACACACATACTGTACGTACATACACACACACATACTGTACGTACATACACACACACACATACTGTACGTACATACACACACACATACTGTACGTACATACACACACACACATACTGTACGTACATACACACACACATACTGTACGTACATACACACACACACATACTGTACGTACATACACACACACACATACTGTACGTACATACACACACACATACTGTACGTACATACACACACACACATACTGTACGTACATACACACACACATACTGTACGTACATACACACACATACTGTACGTACATACACACACACACATACTGTACGTACATACACACACACATACTGTACGTACATACACACACACACACTGTACGTACATACACACACACACATACTGTACGTACATACACACACACACATACTGTACGTACATACACACACACACATACTGTACGTACATACACACACACATACTGTACGTACATACACACACACACATACTGTACGTACATACATACACACACATACTGTACGTACATACACACACACATACTGTACGTACATACACACACACATACTGTACGTACATACACACACACACATACTGTACGTACATACACACACACACATACTGTACGTACATACACACACACACATACTGTACGTACATACACACACACATACTGTACGTACATACATACACACATACTGTACGTACATACACACACACATACTGTACGTACATACACACACACATACTGTACGTACATACACACACACATACTGTACGTACATACACACACACATACTGTACGTACATACACACACACATACTGTACGTACATACACACACATACTGTACGTACATACACACACACATACTGTACGTACATACACACACACACATACTGTACGTACATACACACACACATACTGTACGTACATACACACACACATACTGTACGTACATACACACACACACATACTGTACGTACATACACACACACACATACTGTACGTACATACACACACACACATACTGTACGTACATACACACACACATACTGTACGTACATACACACACACACTGTACGTACATACACACACACACACTGTACGTACATACACACACACATACTGTACGTACATACACACACACACATACTGTACGTACATACACACACACACTGTACGTACATACACACACACATACTGTACGTACATACACACACATACTGTACGTACATACACACACATACTGTACGTACATACACACACATACTGTACGTACATACACACACACACATACTGTACGTACATACACACACACACATACTGTACGTACATACACACACACACATACTGTACGTACATACACACACATACTGTACGTACATACACACACACATACTGTACGTACATACACACACACACATACTGTACGTACATACACACACACATACTGTACGTACATACACACACACACATACTGTACGTACATACACACACACACATACTGTACGTACATACACACACACATACTGTACGTACATACACACACACACATACTGTACGTACATACACACACATACTGTACGTACATACACACACACACATACTGTACGTACATACACACACACATACTGTACGTACATACACACACATACTGTACGTACATACACACACACACATACTGTACGTACATACACACACACATACTGTACGTACATACACACACACATACTGTACGTACATACACACACACATACTGTACGTACATACACACACATACTGTACGTACATACACACACACACATACTGTACGTACATACACACACACATGCTGTACGTACATACACACACACATGCTGTACGTACATACACACACACACATACTGTACGTACATACACACACACATACTGTACGTACATACACACACACATACTGTACGTACATACACACACACATACTGTACGTACATACACACACACACATACTGTACGTACATACACACACACACATACTGTACGTACATACACACACACATACTGTACGTACATACACACACACATACTGTACGTACATACACACACACATACTGTACGTACATACACACACACATACTGTACGTACATACACACACACACATACTGTACGTACATACACACACACATACTGTACGTACATACACACACACATACTGTACGTACATACACACACACATACTGTACGTACATACACACACACATACTGTACGTACATACACACACACATACTGTACGTACATACACACACATACTGTACGTACATACACACACACACATACTGTACGTACATACACACACACATGCTGTACGTACATACACACACACATACTGTACGTACATACACACACACACACACACACACACACACATGCTGTACGTACATACACACACACACATGCTGTACGTACATACACACACACATGCTGTACGTACATACACACACACACATACTGTACGTACATACACACACACATGCTGTACGTACATACACACACACACATACTGTACGTACATACACACACACACATGCTGTACGTACATACACACACACATACTGTACGTACATACACACACACACTGTACGTACATACATACACACACACACACTGTACGTACATACACACACACATACTGTACGTACATACACACACACACACACTGTACGTACATACACACACACACACTGTACGTACATACACACACACACATACTGTACGTACATACACACACACATACTGTACGTACATACACACACACACATACTGTACGTACATACACACACACATACTGTACGTACATACACACACATACTGTACGTACATACACACACACATACTGTACGTACATACACACACACATACTGTACGTACATACACACACACATACTGTACGTACATACACACACACATGCTGTACGTACATACACACACACATGCTGTACGTACATACACACACACACATACTGTACGTACATACACACACATGCTGTACGTACATACACACACACATACTGTACGTACATACACACACACATACTGTACGTACATACACACACACATGCTGTACGTACATACACACACACACATACTGTACGTACATACACACACACATACTGTACGTACATACACACACACATGCTGTACGTACATACACACACACACATACTGTACGTACATACACACACACATACTGTACGTACATACACACACACATACTGTACGTACATACACACACACACATACTGTACGTACATACACACACATACTGTACGTACATACACACACACACATACTGTACGTACATACACACACACATACTGTACGTACATACACACACACATACTGTACGTACATACACACACACACACATACTGTACGTACATACATACACACACATACTGTACGTACATACATACACACACATGCTGTACGTACATACACACACACATGCTGTACGTACATACACACACACACATGCTGTACGTACATACACACACACACGCTGTACGTACATACACACACACACGCTGTACGTACATACATACACACACACATGCTGTACGTACATACACACACACATGCTGTACGTACATACACACACACATGCTGTACGTACATACACACACACACATGCTGTACGTACATACACACACACATGCTGTACGTACATACACACACACACATGCTGTACGTACATACACACACACATGCTGTACGTACATACACACACATACTGTCCGTACATACACACACACATACTGTACGTACATACACACACACATACTGTCCGTACATACACACACACATACTGTACGTACATACACACACACATACTGTACGTACATACACACACACATACTGTACGTACATACACACACACATGCTGTACGTACATACACACACATACTGTACGTACATACACACACACATACTGTACGTACATACACACACACATGCTGTACGTACATACACACACACATGCTGTACGTACATACACACACATACTGTACGTACATACACACACACATACTGTACGTACATACACACACACATACTGTACGTACATACACACACACACATGCTGTACGTACATACACACACACATGCTGTACGTACATACACACACACATGCTGTACGTACATACACACACACACATGCTGTACGTACATACACACACATACTGTACGTACATACACACACACACATACTGTACGTACATACACACACACATACTGTACGTACATACACACACACATACTGTACGTACATACATACACACACATACTGTACGTACATACATACACACACATACTGTACGTACATACATACACACACATACTGTACGTACATACACACACACATGCTGTACGTACATACACACACACATGCTGTACGTACATACACACACACATGCTGTACGTACATACACACACACACATGCTGTACGTACATACACACACATACTGTACGTACATACACACACACACATACTGTACGTACATACACACACACATACTGTACGTACATACACACACACATACTGTACGTACATACATACACACACATACTGTACGTACATACATACACACACATACTGTACGTACATACATACACACACACACATACTGTACGTACATACACACACATACTGTACGTACATACATACACACACACACATACTGTACGTACATACACACACATACTGTACGTACATACACACACACATACTGTACGTACATACACACACACATACTGTACGTACATACACACACACACATACTGTACGTACATACACACACACACATACTGTACGTACATACACACACATACTGTACGTACATACACACACACACATACTGTACGTACATACACACACACACATACTGTACGTACATACACACACACACATACTGTACGTACATACACACACACACATACTGTACGTACATACACACACATACTGTACGTACGTACATACACACACATACTGTACGTACATACACACACACATATTGTACGTACATACACACACACATACTGTACGTACATACACACACATACTGTACGTACATACATACACACATGCTGTACGTACATACATACACACACATACTGTACGTACATACATACACATACTGTACGTACATACATACACACATGCTGTACGTACATACACACACATACTGTACGTACATACATACACACATGCTGTACGTACATACATACACACATACTGTACGTACATACACACACACATATTGTACGTACATACACACACACATACTGTACGTACATACACACACACATACTGTACGTACATACATACACACACATACTGTACGTACATACACACACATACTGTACGTACATACATACACACACATACTGTACGTACATACACACACACATACTGTACGTACATACACACACACATATTGTACGTACATACACACACACATACTGTACGTACATACACACACACATACTGTACGTACATACACACACACATACTGTACGTACATACACACACACATATTGTACGTACATACATACACACACATACTGTACGTACATACACACACACATACTGTACGTACATACATACACACACATACTGTACGTACATACACACACATACTGTACGTACATACACACACACATACTGTACGTACATACATACACACACATACTGTACGTACATACATACACACACATACTGTACGTACATACATACACACACATACTGTACGTACATACACACACATACTGTACGTACATACACACACACATACTGTACGTACATACACACACATACTGTACGTACATACACACACACATACTGTACGTACATACACACACACATACTGTACGTACATACATACACACACATACTGTACGTACATACACACACACATACTGTACGTACATACACACACATACTGTACGTACATACATACACACATATTGTACGTACATACACACACACATACTGTACGTACATACATACACACACATACTGTACGTACATACACACACATACTGTACGTACATACATACACACACATACTGTACGTACATACACACACATACTGTACGTACATACACACACATACTGTACGTACACACACACACATACTGTACGTACATACACACACACATACTGTACGTACATACACACACACATACTGTACGTACATACACACACACACATACTGTCATTACATACACACACACATACTGTACGTACATACACACACACACATACTGTCATTACATACACACACACATACTGTACGTACATACATATACTGTACACACACACATACTGTACACACACACACACACACACACACACACACACACATCAGAGTTTTAATAAACACAGCAACCTCCAGTTCTCATCTGTTGTAAGTGTAATTGTAGAGATCTGATATATTGTCATTGTTGTGTGTGAGATGGAGAGTAAATGTAGTGTATATAAAGATTTTGTGTAGTTCATGTTTTCAATGCTAAAACTGAGTGTGTTAAGTGTGAGAAGGTTTTCTTTCTTGCAGGATGAGGTACTGCAGTATTACAGATGAAGGTTGTGCTGCTCTGGATTCAGCTCTGAGGTCAAACTCCTCATCACACCTGAGAGAACTGGATCTGTACGGTAATAATCCAGGAGAATCAGGAGTGAAGCTGCTCTCTGATCTACTGAAGGATCCACACTGTAAACTGGAGACACTACAGTGAGTTACTGACTTCCTGTCTCTTTACTCTACTGTATTGTAAGACATTGAGTAATATTCAGTGTGTTCTGTAAAATGTCACATCTAGTGTGTGCATTACGCTTCTGTTGTTCATAAGGAATGTGATGAGTGACTCTGTTTAACGTTGTCTGTAATTCTGTCCTCTTCTGTTTTTCAGCATTAAAGATTATAAACTCACCAGGTCTGGTGTATGACCGGAGTCTGACCTCAAACCTCTTGTCCAGGATAAAGCAGTAGTGGTGAAGCGTTAGAACCCGTCCCACATTTCCAGCAGTTTGGGAGCTGAATCATTCATATTCAGATGTAGAAGTTCCAGAACAATAACCGTGACTGACCACATCCTTTTATCCACTCAGCTACAAGTTACTTCAGGCTTTAATCACATATTTTACAATCCAAAGTCCAATCCTTCAGCATCTACACACAACACAGAGATATCATCACACCATCACACTGATTACACAAACACACATCCAGCTGTTGGAGATGTTTATAGTCAATTTTTACCTCCTTATTTTTATATCACATTTGTTTCTGCACAGATGATTGAGTTACAGTTGTAATATTTATCTTTATTTTATTATTTTTTTAATTACTTCTTTTCATATGTTTTTTGTTTGCTAATCTGTGTTTAATTGTAACCATGGTAACAGGTCTGCTGATTGATTTGTTGTTGTAGTGACCCAGTTTTGTATATATGTTGTATACATGTCATTTCCACTGTGTGTAATTACAGAATAAACAGTGAGTGTGAGTGAAACACAACAATTCAGGTGTTTGAGGTGTGTTTGATCACAAACCTTTCTGAAGCAGTAACTGTTCTGTCTCAGTAACATGATCACTTCCTGTCTCTCAGGTGCTGCAGTATTGGGTGTGGAGCTGAACACAGGAAGTTACTGCAAGGAAAACATTCAACAATTCAATTTAATGAACAATTCAATCTCAACAACTTAATTTAAGTCCTACATGATGGAGCAGACTGGAGCCCAGTGTTAGACCCAAATCATGTTCATTCACATGTTAAAGAAAACTGCTGCATCTTTGTGGAAGTCCGTGTCATTCACAAGGAAGCAGTTTACTGGAACGGATCAGAATCTGAATCACTTCACTGCCTGTGAGTTGGGACACAGGTTTAGGATCAGACTCAGGAGAACACTTTGTATTCAAGTGGAACCTTAAATTAATATAAGTTCTCAATATAGACCTGCACATGTAAACAAGATCAATTTTGTGTGTGTGTGTGTGTGTGTGTCCAGCTCAGTTCAGATCTCTATTGAGATACCTGTTTGCCTGAGGGAAGAAGCTGTTCAACCATCTGGTTGTGTGGGTCCGAATGCTTCAGTACCTCTTTCCGGATGGCAGAAGGGTGAAGAGTGTGTGTTTGGGTGTGTGGGGTCGTCCACAATGCTGTTTGCTTTGAGGATGCAGCGTGTGGAGTAAATGTGGTCTCCCAGTCAGGAAATCCAGGATCCAGTTGCAGAGGGAGGTGTTGGTGCCCAGCAGACTCACTAGTAGAGAGAAATTGTACCATGGTCAAATAAGTCAAACTTAAAAAAGTCCTTGTTCATCTTAAGTAGAAGCTGGTTCTCAAAGTTATGCCAATTAATTGCTCCCCTTCTTGGGCTGAAGATCAATCCAGCTTCACTAAAAAGTCTCTCACAGGCCTCTGAGGCAGGGAGGGCTGTGTCCAGCTTAAGTGACAGGTTGGATAAGGCTGGATAAGATGTCAGCATAGTCATACCTTCAGCTGTACATGTTAGGTATGCATCCAGTTGTTTGGATGTCACCTGTGTGCACACATGCTTTATATCAGAGAATAAACCCTCTTCATCCAAAGTGTATGAGGAGTTGTCAGCAGGCTAAAGACTCTCATCATGATCAGGAAGATGTCAGACGTGACAAAGATGATGACGTCAGACGCTACATATGACTGGACACTCATAAATGATTATTTAATGGGTATTGTTTACTCAAATAATTCTATTCCAATAAAATTAAAACCTCTTTACTCATTAACAGAACACAAAAGTGTCTTGTTGTGTTAACTAAATGCCAAGTTTTAAGTCCTATACTGATATTGTTTAAAAGTTAATAGAAGTGTTAGGGCTTACAGTGAGGAGGAATCTGCAATGCAAAACAAAACAGATATTAGAATAGAAAAGGAAAGAAAACCACAAGCAAGTTGTCTGTTACAGAACTCGATAGTGATCCAGTGCAATCACACAATCTAGACTATTACAGCATTACAGCATGTCTAAGATCATATTAATTAGGTCTACTGCATCTTCGCTGTCTAACCTCGACTTTGTCCTCTGTCCTTTGTCCTCACTCCGAGCCAGTCAACAGCTGGCATTTCTCATTTAACATCTGGCTGTGCAGAAGATTTATTCATCTTCTGCACGTGCTTCATGCTCATCAGGGTTGCAGAGTGAACGAGTCAGGAATACACTCTGGATGAAACCCCAGTGCTACACACACACACACACACACACACACACACACAAACACACACATACACACACACACACAGGGCACAATTTAGTATTAAATCCACCCACTGCTCCTATTGTGTTTAAGCTCTAGAGAGAGTGTGGTGTGTGGAAACCCCTGAAGTCAAGTTCGCCGATGACACGACCGTGGTGGGTCTCATCAGCAAGAACGACGAGTCAGCATACAGAGAGGAGGTGCAGCGGCTAACAGCCTGGTGTAGAGCCAACAACCTGTCTCTGAACGTCGACAAGACTAAAGAGATGCTTGTTGACTTCAGGAGAGCACAGAGTGACCATTCTTCACTGTTCATCGACGGATCCTCTGTGGAGATCAGCAAGAGCACCAAATTCCTTGGTGTTCATCTGGCAGAGAACTTCACCTGGTCACTCAACACCAGCTCCATCACCAAGAAAGCCCAGCAGCGCCTCTACTTCCTGAGGAGGCTGAGGAAAGCCCACACTGCAAAAACTAAAATCTAAGAAAGTAAAAAAAGTCTTATTTCTAGAAAATATGTCTTGTTTTTGACATGAAAGATAAAAAGTCTTATAAAACATATTGCACATTAGATTATAAATCTTAGTCCAATAAATTTTGACTTGATCGGTCTTACCAAGTAAATTTTAACTCATTTTAATCTCCATTTTACTAGAAACATGTGACAGCTATAAAGTGCAACCTGTTGTTCATATTGAGTTAGATTGCTGTGCTAGATTTAAGAATAAGACCACACCTAAAAATTCCAATTTCAAGAATCTTTAGTAAAGACAAAGATTTAAGTATTTAATTTTTGTCTGTTGAAGTAAGACAAATTTCTGTGAACATAAACACTTCATGAAAAGGTGTTCCATTCTGATTTATTACGTACGTAAAGTTTTGAAAAGCATGTGACCTGAGGCTGAGCTCTGATTGGCTTGTTTCGAATTTTCCTCAGGCCGCAGCACTCTGCGCTCCGGACCCGCCCACTTTTGTTGTTAGCGAATCAATATTATTGTTATATATTTTGGCCTCATGTGATTGGACCATTCTCAACGAGTCTCATTACCGCGCAGCAGATGGTCAGTTAACGGACAGGTACTGATTAATATGGAAGCAAGCGAAATATCTCGAGATGAAAGAAAATTCGGTTCTGTCTTTACAAAAATAAACTTTCACAAGGAGTTCGGATGAAGAAAAGAAAAGAATCAAGGAGCTTGGACCACATCGACCCAATCTGCAAACTCAGCAGCAGTCAGTTTTTTAATGATTACCTTCATTACATTACTGATAATAAACCCACATTGAACTCAGATTCACTGATTTACAGTACAGTAATTGCATGCTTTTGGGTATTGGATATAATTATCCCAACTTCTCATCAGTGCATTGATTCAGTGACGGGATGACGTTTTGTACTGCGCATGTGCGAGCAGTGCGCTAACGTGCTAGTTATGAAAAGGCATTTCCTCCTGCCAGATTCTCACCATGGAGGAGCTCGATGATGCTGCAGTTTCCACTTTAAAAGGTTAGTCATTTGTTCAAAGTTGTTGAAATTTTATTAATTCACTCTGTTGGTCATTCTTTGTTTGAAATCGAGTTTTAATCGAATATGTTTCCCACTGGAAACCCGTTCCTGCAAACAAATGAAATCAGCTGAACATTTTACAAAGTTCAGTCTCTTTTTTGAGATCTGTTCAATAATGAGATTTCATTCTGTCCCATTTTGCTCTCCATCTTGTGGTAGTACTATTTAGTATTATTTTGTATTTTTTTTATTATTCTTATTTATTAAAAGCAGCTTATTATTTAAATATAACCTCTTTGTGAGATCATACAGGCCAATTCAACTGAACAATCACTTCTACTGCTTTATTTTATCATTAACACTTTATAATAAACTTGTATTATTTGGCATTAGTCATCTGTATCTTTACAATGCTTGTAGCCTAGATCTTTGTCAGCAGCAACATACGTTTTTATATTTATGATGATTACAGTAACATTAGTTATTTCATTATGAACTCTACAGTGAGCATTTGTACTGTTTAATTTATTATTGTGAAATATTATAATTGATGACATTATAATTATTATTATAGATTATAATAAATATAAGTGTTTTACTGGTTAAATGCTGTAAACATGTTGATTTGTCAACATGCATAAAGCATTTACTGATTTACTGTTAGTAAATATAAAAAAGTGTTATATTCATATTTTATCATTATAATGTGTTTGTTTCAACTAGTTGAACATGCCATTGCTGTTTTTACCGCCCTGCCACTGCTCTTCCCATCCGGCTCTGCAGCACCCAAGAAAAGGGGCCCAATCAGTGAGGCTCTTTTTCATGTTCTTATGGTGAGTTTTGCTTTTGTAGTGTTATCTAATTAGCAGGTGTTTAAGAGGCCTACACTTTCAATAATTAAATAATGGGTTAAAAACAAGATTTGGCTACTCAAATTGCTCACCCAGTGTTAAAAATAACCTGATAAAATTACCTACATGCTCAGCCTTTGGCAAAAAAAAAAAACCCCAAACAACTCCTTTTGTAGATTGTAAATGCTGTTACATGTAATGTGAATATCTGAGTAAAACTCATCTGTTAAAGGACATTTGGAGCAGTGTGGTTGTCTGCGATGTCTTCATATTTACCAAGGTGGAGCTACGACTCAAACTGGAGACAGATGTCTCACTAATCATTCCCACTGCACAATATATTTTGCTTTTTATGCTGTTTGTAGTATAAAATCATATTATTGGTCTTCTAGCCCTCAGAGGATCCAGATACCTACGCCCACCAGCGTGTGCTTTCCAGTCCTGTTGTGCTGGTTGGTGAGGACAACTGCATGGTGGTTATAGGTACAACTCCAGTTGTAGAATTTGAGAAATTCTATCTCCTGGCCTGTTACTATGCTTTTCACCTGACCTATCCCAAGTGTATTTTTTGTCAGCCTTGGATAATTGTTAAAGTGGCAACATTTGGGTAATCTTTTAATAAAGGTACTCAAAATAGATTATGTTGTTTGTTTCTTCATTTAATTTTTTACAATTTTTTTTTAGGTTTTTGAGAATTGTCATCTCATTTTAGGTTATTGTACATTTTAGAAAAAACTCTCAAAGCAAGCTCAATATATGGTTAAAAATTCTAGTTTTAATGCAGTCTTCACTAGAATTATGTATAATTCTTAATTCTATAAAAAGGTAAAACTGCATAGTTTTAAGCATATTTGTCTACTTTAAGACCCAACTGTATTTTTACTGACTAGATTTTAGGTCAGATTCTTGTTTAATGGGATTTTTACTAAAATGACTTAATATGCAGTTCTTATAAAAGGAAAAAAAACTTAAGAGTTTTAAGCATATTTGTCTAGTGTTAAGGTCCTATTGTGTTTATTAGTGATTAGATAATTTTGCTATTTTTAAGAATTCTTATCAAGCCAGTTTTTCTTACTCCATTTGCAGATTTTTTTGCTTGTTTTTAGTAAACTTTAACTAAATTTAAGAGTTTTAGCTTGTTTCAAGAAGGGCATTTTTTGTCGGTGCATCTCCCTCCCCCCATCCTGACTGTGTTCTACAGAGGGACCATCGAGAGCGTCCTGAGCAGCTGCATCACTGCCTGGTTTGGGAACTGCACCGTCTCAGATCACAAGACCCTTCAGGGGATAGTGAGGACAGCTGAGAAGATCATCAGAGTCTCTCTCCCCTCAATCACGGACATTTACACTGCACACTGCATCCACAAAGCTAACAACATTGTGGATGACCACACACACACACACACACTCTTACACACCCCACACACACACACACACACTCTTACACACCCCACACACACACACACACACACTCTTACACACCCCACACACACACACACACACTCTTACACACCCCACAAACCCCTCACACACACACACACTCTTACACACCCCTCACACACACACACACTCTTACACACCCCTCACACACACACACACTCTTACACACCCCTCACACACACACACTCTTACACACCCCACAAACCCCTCACACACAAACACTCTTACACACCCCACACACACACACACACACACACTCTTACACACCTCTCACACACACACACTCTTACACACCCCTCACACACAAACACTCTTACACACCACACACACACACACACTCTTCACTCTCCTGCCATCTGGAAAGAGGTACCGGAGCATTCGGGCCCTCACAACCAGACTGTGTAACAGTTTCTTTCCTCAAGCTATCAGGCTTCTCAACACCCAGGACTGAACTGTACAAAACTCTCTCTCTCACACACACACACACTCTCTCACCTGTGTGGACACGCACACAACTTATATTGTTCAATAATTATTGCAGTACCTCACCCCTTGTGTTTATTACATCTGCTGCTATATTTATATTTATATTTATTTCTATTTTGCACTACCTCAACCGCTGCTACTGTATTTCTGCACAACATGTCAGGTCTCAAAGTTGTACATCATTTCATTTTATTTCATTTCATTTACATTTCATTGCACATGTTCTCTTTTTCAGCGCTAGTGTCCTGTTTTTCTGTGTTGTCTTTTTGTACTTATTGTTTCTGCTCTGTCTTGTCTTTGCTCTGTTTGCACCTAGCTGCACACTGTGCACTTTATGTGGCTTGGACAAACTTCTGTCCTAGCTCTGTGTTGTTGTTTGTGTTTGATCTTTATTTTGTATGTTTCTGTAGCACCAGCTCCTGGAGAAACGGTGTTTCATGTCACTATGTACTGCGTCAGATATGTGGTTGAAATGACAATAAAGCTTCTTGAATCTTGAAGATGTGCCGTTTAAAGTCACAGAGATTTTTCTTCATTCTGATATGTGATGTGAACTTGAACTGAAGACGTGTATCTGTAATGATTAGGCATAACATTCTGAGCACTGAGAGCAGTTCAGTGGGGTGCAGACTGCAGCTCTTGTGGGGTGTTCCTGGTCTGCAGTGGTCAGTATCTATCAAAAGTGGTCCAAGGAAGGAACAGTGGTGGAGACGGGGTCATGGGTGAAGGCTCATTGACGTATGTGAGGAGTGAATGCTGGCCCGTGTGATCCGATCCAACAGATGAGCTACTGCTGATCAAACTACTGAAGAAATTAATGCTGGTTCTGATAGAAAGGTGTCAGAATACACAGTGCAGGACAGTTTGTTGTGTATGGGGCTGCAGAGCCACAGACCAGTCACGGTGCCCATGCTGACCCCTGTGCACCACTGAAAGCACCAACAATGGACACGTGAGCATCAGAACTGGACCACGGAGCAATGGAAGAAGGTGGCCTGGTCTGATGAATCATGTTTTCTTTTACATCACATGGATGGCCGGGTGTGTGTGTTTCTTATCTGGGGAACACATGGCCCCAGGATGTACTATGGGAAGAAGGCGAGCCGGTGGAGGCAGTGTCCTGCTTTGGTCAGTGTTCTGCTGGGAAACCTTGGGTCCTGCCATCCATGTGGATGTTACTTTGACACGTTCCACCTACCTAAGCATTGTTACAGAACATGTTCATGGAAATGGTATTCCCTGATGGCTGTGTCCTCTTTCAGCAGGATAATGCTCCGTGACACAAAGCAGAAATGGTTGAGGAATGGTTTAATGACCACAACAACCAGTTTGAGGTGTTGACTCTACCTCGAAATTCCCCAGATCTCAAGTCAATCCAGCATCTGTGGGATGTGCATCAAACAAGTCCGATCCATGGAGTCCCCACCTCACAACTTACAGGACGTAAAGGTACCACATGCACATACCAGATACCACAGCACAACTTCAGGGATCTAGTGGAGTCCATGCCTCGATGGGTCAGGGCTGTTTTGGCAGCAAAAGGCGGACCAACACAATATTATGCAGGTGGTCATAATGTTATGGCTGATCAGTGAATGCTGCTTTTTTTATTTATTTCATAACATGAACTATTCTGCAGAAAGGATCGTATAAATCTGTGTTTGGGCTCCAAGAAGGAGTATTCTCCTAAACCATGCTAACAGTCTAGCATTTCTGTACAATGTTTACATAATAATAATAATAATAATAATAATAATATAGTACTGTTTGTATGTGTTTTATACTAAATAAAAGTTCACTGTAAAAAGTGTGTATAATCAGCTCCAGCCCCCCCCCCCGAATCTCCGTCATGACGTCACAGAGCTTCTTTTTCTGTTTCTACGACAACTAGCTACGTTTTAGAACTTATCCTCAGACACACATCACAAGCTAGAGGTAAGTTGACTTTTCGGGTTGTCTGATTAGAAATGTTATCTATAACTGAATTCACACAAAATATCGAGTTATTTCTTCACCTCAAACGGTCAGTTTCTCTTTCACGCTGGCCGTCACTGTCCAGTACAGTGTGTTTGAGCTAATGCTAATTTCCGTGGGATTTTTACAGCGTCTAGGCTAAATCACTGCTTTCATAGCTTTAACGAGGATCAGGAAAACGTTATAGATAAGAAATGTAAGAAACACGACTAGATACTGTAAATATTAGTTTTTTCGTAACACAATTACGAAGCGCAAAAACTATCACAGCGAGGTTTATAAAGCGTTGCTATGGTTACGCGATCCTACCGCCATTTTGTGACATTCCGCTATAACGCGTGCGCTGTGTGTAAAATGGAGGAAGATTAGACCACCGCAAATAACACACACCAGAACAGGGTCATTTTTAACAAACTCATTTTACATCCAGGTGAAAGTGACCTCCGGTGGACAGAACCGGGATTTTTTATTATCTCTCTCCTGAACACTTAGCTTTCTGTTTTAGAGAAACGTGGAAATGTTTTAAAAAATAACACGAAATAACCATAAAATCACTGTTTCCTGTTTTCTTTTTCAGAATCTGAATAAAAATAAAAATGACAGATATTCTTAAGCCTTTGGACACACAGGTTCCTGCTACAGTTCCCTCCAGTTTAGGTAGGACACACACACACACACACACACACACACACACACACACACACACACACAGGTTGTGGAGATTGTTGAATGTGGCTCAGGGCTTCAGATTAGTTTATACATGATACACCATTTCATGACAAACAGAAAGTGATCATTTGAGGCACAGTGTTTGGAGGAACATTATCATTTGAAGGTTGTAGTTTTTCATCATGTATAGAGAGTGTACAATGCTTTAAAATACCTAACATTCACATGAGCATAGAGACATGGCATTACTCTGTAGCTCTAACTTTGGTTTTCACTGCAGGGAACAACACAGAGCACAAACCTGAACCCAGTGAATACAATCCTGTACATCTTTTCCCCCTTATGAGGTGAGTCTCTCTTACTCCGTTCATACAGCACACAGAAATTGGACATTAATTGTAAACCATATCATCAGGAGGTTAATATGTGTGCAGAGTAATCCAAATAAAGCAGCTGTTTCAACATGTGTTGCAGCAATGCCGTGGAGAAGGAGACTCTGATTTACTTTATCCAGCTCCAAGCAAATAACTGTTTCTTTAACAGTCATCTTCCCAACCAAGCAGAAAGCTATTTCTTCTGGAATATAATGGAATTGTTCTGCCGTCAAAATGGAGTAAGTGTCGTAGTTCGTTAAGCTACATCCCCGATACCTACAATAGCCGTGATGGCTAACGTTATTTCTTTTACAGGAAGTGATGATGTGCGAAGTCGCAGCCGTCCTCTTGAAAGGCTACGGCTTGCTCCGGAAGAAACTAGATAAAGTAAGCAGATCACACACACCAGTATCAGCATCTGTCTGTATGTGTCGGTGTAATTTTGCAGTGTTTTTGCCAGTATCCTGCTGACCATCATGACAATGTCTGCTACAGGTCAAAGACGCTCAGAGATGGAAGGAGTGGTGCCTTCCTCTGGCTCGACTTCTGTTCTCCGCTGCACCGGATGACGAGCACAGAGAGGCTGTGATTAAGATGGGAGATGATCTCGGTATGGATACACAGTAATAGTATTTTTCTAGAATTATCATATCATGATGTGTCATGAATGTAACTGCACTGTGACCTGATCCTCACATGTATCTGCAGCCTCCAGAAATCTGATCTACCCGGCGCATATCTGCTACGTGGTGGCGAAACTGGAGCTGGGGTCGCGTAGACACTTCCAGTTGATCGGATACGACAGGTATTGTACATGTGTGTGAGAGAGAGAGATGTTTTTCTCCAGATTTGTGACTGACACATTGTTCTGTTTGTTCCAGTGTGCCATTTGGCTTGACGGTCTTCGTCAATCCCATCATGAGAACTGAGATGTATGAATACGTGCTGTGGCTGACCTCAGGACAGGCCCAGCCAAGCTTCCAGGTTGGAATTTATCCATTTTTATTTTGTCATGGACACTGATCAGTCAAAACTAACTAATAGACTGAGAATGAATGAATTTCTTGTCGCTCTTAGATCTTCAAGTTGTGTGTGGCCAGCAGAAATCTTTTTTTCGGTTCACCTGAATTAAGCTTTAAATACTGTGAGGTCATCACTAGGGCAGTCATCACTTTCCCCGACAGAGTCACAAGGAGCTTGATTGAACACCTTCTTTTGGTAAGTAAGATTATTCCTCATTGTGAAACAGTTTCTAGGTTTTAAATGCAAAGCGTCGCCCTCATCACCAATCTACTTTCCTTGTCTGTCTTGTAGCTGTCTTGCAAACTGCAAAATAAAAATTCAGAAGAACCTGAGTGGCTGCTAGCGCTCCGGCAGCTGCACAGAACTACATTAGCAAACGCTAATGTCAGTGATGACCCAGAGCAGCACATGGTGTCTACCAGCCAGAGATTCAGAGTCTCTGAGATTCAGGAGTTAAAACATGATCCCCCGAATGAGCCGATCCCTGAACTCCAGCCTCCTGGTCCGGAGCAGCTTGCTGAACTGGAAGGTATGTTACACTCCACCATGTGGACAAAAACTAAACTGAACCTTATAAACTATTTGTATTGTGGAAGCTGGAAGTACAAACTCAGTCCACAACAACATGATGATTTCTGATCATTTCTCTATTTTTAATGTCAAGACTGTACTATGTACTTTAGGTACTTTAACATACTCCAGGAAAAGCTACCAAAAGAACCATTCTGTAATCTAATAACCACAGACACCACAAGTCTCATTCTTTACTGCAAGAGAAGACACTGAGCTCGATGCTCTATCTTTCCTCATTCAATTTTAATCAACTAAATTATTGTCTGTTTAACAGCTTTGCTTTCTTCGCGGTACCAGTTGGGAGATCTGCTGGGGAACGGATGCTTCGGCTTTGTCTTCAAAGCGGTCCGGATCGCAGATGATAAAAAGGTAAAGTTTGTAAAAAAAGAAAGGTTTTTGCTGATACATGTTAATTGCTGTGAATTTGTATTAATTAAGCTAATCAGAAAAAATGATGCCTTTTAGAATTGACTAATTATTTCCTGTATATGTGAACAGGTCGCTGTTAAGGTCGTCAAGAAGTCCGGATTTACCACAACTATGAAAATGGTAAGTAAAGTTACTCTAATTCACTGTAGTAAAATATATTCCTCCTCACATACAGGACATCATTTCATTACCTGTCGTTTATCATAGATATTACAGGAACACAAGAACTGATCTAGCAGTCCAAACCTTTACCA
Organism: Hemibagrus wyckioides; assembly: GCF_019097595.1. Classification (NCBI taxonomy): domain Eukaryota; kingdom Metazoa; phylum Chordata; class Actinopteri; order Siluriformes; family Bagridae; genus Hemibagrus; species Hemibagrus wyckioides. The sequence continues at coordinate 3,418,140 of NC_080738.1, read as the reverse complement.
TTGGAACATTTCTGCTTAGCACACTTTAGATGTATTGACATCCAGCCCATGTCTGTTCTCATTTTAGCCCGGAGAGACGGAGGAGCTGCCCTCAGAGGTGGCGCTAATGAGAATGGTGTCTGAGCCACCTGTCTGTAGCAACGTTGTGGAGTTACTGGAGTGGTTTGACATGGGCCATCAGTTCGTCATGATCATGGAACGGCCCAGTCCCAGTATGGACCTCTTGGAATTCATGGAGCTTCAGGGAGGTTCCCTGTCTGAAGCACAGGCTCGAGACATCATGGTGCAGGTGATTCGGGCGGCTCGTCACTGCTGTGAACGTGGAATGGTACACAGAGACATCAAGGCCGAGAATCTCATCATCAACCCCGAAACCCTGGAAGTGAAACTGATTGATTTTGGCTGTGGGGAATTGCTGAAGGACACTCCCAGCAAACATTTTTTTGGTAATTACACAAGAAACAATCAGAAGGAATGCAGAGGAGAAGATTTTTAAAACGATTTTGTGACATTGCTCTTGGTGTTCTTTCTCTCTTTTGCACTCAGGCACTATATTCCTTATACCTCCTGAGTGCCTGTTCCGTGGAGAGTACATGGGTGTTCCTGCCACCATCTGGGGTCTGGGCATTCTTCTGTATCATTTCCTCAGTGGACAAATCCCCTTCATTGATATAGAACAAGACATCAATTATGGGTACCTGAATGCACTTCCTGACGTGTCTCAAGGTGAGTCGATGCAGAAACATGCACAATAAACTAAATATGCTAAATAGAGCAAAATGACCTTAAACTGAACTATTGATTTATTTTTATACATTTTTATCTCAACAGAGTGCTTCCAGCTGCTAATGTGGTGTCTGGATTTAAACCCTGAAACACGCCCAACATTCGAGCTCTTGGCCAGGCACGAGTGGTTTACTGGGGGCAGTTCAGGACAGAGTCCAGGTTAGACAGCGAGTAGACCTGATTAATATGATTGTAAAGAACAGAAAAACAGAAATGTGTCTCAGTTATGTAAGACTCTGATATTAAACTTCAGTCCATTTTTCCTTTCTCTTATCAGCTCAGGAGTCTTCTGGACACTAAAACCTGCTACTGAAGTGTGTGAACTCTGATGGGAAGAGCAAGACGAGAAAGAGAGACCGAGATCAGAAATTCAGAATTCTGAATTATTTTTACAATGGTTACCATTCTGTGTGGTCAACTACACCTTTGTGAACATTTTACACTTGTGATTTGCCTTTTGCCCAGCAGGGCTACACACACACACACACACACACACACACATACACACCACTCTAAAATATGGCATAATTTCATGTAAATAAACACTTATGCTTTTTTTACAAACTTAATTTATGAACAATAAAACACATTTACATGAAATTATGCACCCTGCTGAACTTCCATGACCAAGCTGGAAGAGGCTGGCATGCGGGGAAGAACCTGGCATCGTCTTAGGAGAGGGTTGATGATCTCAGGATGATCAGGGACTTTTTGTCCTCTGTGGTGCTAACTGCAGTGTCCCGATGCAGAGTGTTCATGAGAAGCACATTCCTTCTCTTTTTGGGGCAGTAGGAGACAAGAGCATGCGTGTCAGTAAACACAAACTGGGAGGAGAATGTGGCCCTTTCTCTTGTCGCCAGCAGTGCAGGGGGAAGCTCTGGTTTGTTCTTTCTCACGGTTCCCACCATGGCCAGCTTCCTCCTTAGCACCTCCTGGCCAAGGACATGACATAGGATGTGAAAAAGTTGTCACAAGAGATGCTGTGTCCCTGAAAACCCTCTGTCACCTTGAGAACCACATGCTGGCTCTGATTCTTCTCTGGCTGGCCATCCGCAGGTTTCCCAGTGTACAGCTGCATGTTCCAGGCGTAGCTAGTCTGGGCATCACAGGCTACCCAGATTTTGATTCCATACTTGCCATGTTTACTTGCCATATATTGTTTGAATCCACATCGACCTCTGAACGGGACCAGGCTCTCATCCACTGTCACATCAGTGCCGGGATTATACATTAGCTGCAGGCGACACACCCACTTATCCCAGACCTGTCGGATGGCAGCCAGTTTGTCTCTGGCATGGCGCGCTGGTCTGGTGATGCGATCATCGAAATGAGGTGGAATGTCTTCAGCAGCAAAAAATTGCCCTCCCCATCTGAACATGCCACAGTCTGGACGTAGCCTCTTTACTGGACCGGTAGACCCCAGCAAGAATCAACAGACTCAGACTTCCCTGTTGATCTTTTTTTTTTAATCTATTTTCGTTCCAACTGTCACCATATACACGACACCCCTCCTTGTTGGTCATTTCTATCACTATCACTATCTTTTCAATTTCCTCTGACATAAACACCTCAAAGCATGAGACAGCATACCTTGTTGGCCCTCCTCTCCTGCTCTGCCCCCAACATATGGCGTTGTTTGCTTGGAGGAATGGAGGACCAGAGAATATTTCCATCTTTGGATTGGACAATATCTTTAGTTTCAGGAGGCTCCTCTTCATCACCCTCTGACACTTCCTCCTCCTCCTCTTCTGCAGGTTCTGCCTCATCTCTCTCCTCCTCCACAGGGTCAAAAATGAGGTCAAGGGCCTGTAATGCAGTGTAGGTCCTCTTCATTTTGCTGTCTCAGAGTGAAATGGGAAATGCCCCAAGGATGCTATAAATTCATTTTTTTTAATTGTTATCTTGTCCCCAATTTGGCAAAGGCATATCTCATAGCTTTTGTTTTGTCTGGAGGCCCAATGAAATGCAATTCCCAATGCTTTGAAGTGTGTTTGACTGTGTGTGTGTGTGTGTGTGTGTGTAGCCCCATGTTGGTAGATCAGATGTTGCAAATCACAAGTGTGAAATGTTTATAAATTTGTAGCTTTTGTTTTGTCTGGAAGCCCAATAAAATGCAAATGTTTTGAAGTGTGTTTGACTGTGTCTGTATATGAGGTGTGTGTGTGTATATGAGGTGTGTGTGTGTGTGTGTGTGTGTGTGTGTGTGTGTGTGGAAGACCACAGATGTTATAAAATATATTTAGAAACACATAATTCAAAAAAATAGTAATAATCAATTTTACTTGCAATGAGCATAGTATAGAACCATCCATGTTATTTTCAGGCAAGTATGTGGAAGAAAATTGTATTTCATGCAAGTATTACTGATTTAATTCCCACTAAAAATTCCCAAGACACCAAATTTACTATTGAATTAATTTAATTCAGAAAAAAGAGAATCCACTAATCTTTTGGTGTTAATGACTGAAGATGAAATTCCTTTCTCTTCCAGCAGATGGCGGCACTTGCACTTGGTTTGTTAACAGTATGGAGAGAACGGAAATAAAGAAAAATGAAATGAAACATCCAGTATCTCAAAATATTAGAATCTTTAATAAGATACTTACAGAAATGATTTAGGATACAAAAAAGTCAAACGTAAATTATGAGTAAATGATGTTCATTTATGCACGTAATATTTGGTTGAGACTCCTTTTGCACAGATTACTGCGTTAATGAGGAGTGGCATGGAGGCCATCAGCCTGTGGCACTGCTGAGGTGTAATGGAAGCCCAGGTTACTTTGATATCGGCCTTCAGCTCATCTGTATTGTGGGGTCTGGTGTCTCTCGTCTTCCTCTTGACAATACTCCATAGATTCTCTATAGGGTTCAGGTCAGGTGAGTTGGTCGGCCAGTCAAACACAGTAACACCACAATCAGCAAACCAGTTCCAAGTAGTTTTGGCACTGTGGGCACGGGCCATGTCCTGCTGGAAAAGGAAATCAGCATCTCCATAAAGCTTGTCATCAGATGGAAGTATGAAGTGCTCTAAAATCTCTTGGTAGGTTGCTGCATTGACTTTGGACTTAATAAAACACAGTGGACCAACACCAGCAGATGACATGGCACCCCAAATCATCACTGACTGTGGACACTTCACACTGGACCTCAAACAGCTTGGATTCTGGGCCTTTCCTCTCTTTCTCCAGACTCTGGGACCTTGATTTTCAAATGAAATGCAAAATTTACTTTCACCTGAAAAGAGGACTTTGAACCACTGAGTAATCTCCAGTTCTTCTTCTCCTTAGTCCAGATAAGATGCTTCTGATGTTGTCTCTTGTTCAGGAGTGGCTTGACACTAGAAATGTGACACTTGTAACCCATTTTCTGGACACATCTGAGTGTGGTGGTTCTCGATCCTCTGACTACAGCCTCAGTCCACTCCTTATAAAGCTCCACCATGTTCTTGAATTGGCTTTGCTTGACAATCTTCTCAAGGTTACGATCATCCCTGTTGCTTGTGCACCTTTTCCTACCACACTTTGCCCTTCCAGTCTCCTTTCCATGAATATGCTTTGATACAGCGCTCTGTGAACAGCCAGCCCTTTCAGCTATGATCTTCTGTGGCTTACCATCCTTATGGAGGGGGTCAATGAGTGTCTTCTGGACAACCGTCAGGTCAGCAGTCTTCCCCATGATTGTGGTAGTGTGTACTGAACCTGACTAGGAGATTTGTGGGATTTCTACTGCATTAAAAGAGAGTTGCTCAAAGTGGAAATGAAATATTCTAATGTTCTGAGATAAACTTTTTTGAGTCTAGAATATATACACTTCTCATTTTCTGAAGTAACTTAAGCAAAACATATTGAACTTTTCCACGATATTCTAATTTTTCCAGATGCACCTGTATATATTTCTATAGCATGCAGAAACACGTCTTCAGTTAAAGTTCACATCACATATCAGAATGAAGAAAAATCTCTGTCACTTTATCTGTGTCATGGATGTTGACTTTATAATATCTTTATATCTTCAGGGGTTTCCACACACCACGATCTCTCTAGAGTTTACACACAATGGGGACAGGGGGTGGATCTGATACTAAATTGTGCCGTGTGTATGTGTCTGTGTGTGTGTGTGTGTGTGAGTGTGTGTGTGTGTGTGAGTGTGTGTGTGTGTGTAGCACTGGGGTTTCATCCAGAGTGTATTCCTGACTCATTTACTCTGTGATCCTCATGAGCATGAAGCGCGTGCAGAAGATGAATAAATAATCAGTCAGGACACGTGGACTCGGACCTTACACACTGCCCTGTGTTCCATAAACACTTGCAGCGCGATTGGCGCACACAGGCACGCGCGCACGCCGTTTGTAAAATAAGTCCCGCCCCTCACATCTCCGTGCAGTGTTGCCACATTGAGAGTTTTTCAGGGAGGTCGGATATATATATTTTTTTCCTGATCTAGAGAATCTGAAGAAGTTGAACAGGGAGGTAAGAGGATCTGGCAACCGCGCGCACGATCGCACTGGAGTTAAAGAAACTTTACGCACGGTCAAGGTGGAGTCCATAATTCCCACACGCGCGCGCACACACCATGGAGAGACGCTCACCGCAGGACACACACTCTTCACCCCCCCGGCTGAAACCAGGCAGTTGGATGGACACGCAGCGAGCCAGATGTTAAGTGAGAAATGCCAGCTGTTGAGCGGCTCGCGATGCTTCTGAACGGGAGTCAGGTGAACGGCTCCACAGCTGGAGAGCGCGCGCTCCACAGACCGCCGTGGGTCACCACAACGCTCGGCTGCTTCCTCATCTTCACCATCGTGGTGGATATTTTGGGAAACCTGTTGGTGATTTTCTCCGTCTACCGGAACAAGAAACTTCGGAACGCCGGTGAGTGACACGCGCGCGATCCAGAAACGACATGCTGCTTTTCTACAGTGGACTGAAGTTAACTCACCTCGTTAAGTTAGATATAAAATCAAATCCATCACTCCCTCAGTTCCACCAAATGAAAAATTATCTTTTGGGAACTTTTAGGGTTCTTATAGACATTAGGGTTGTTTAAGAGCCATCCATGTGGCACGTGTTGCTGGGGTGATACCATCAAGTGTACACCTTCTGCTTTGGATCTTCTACCTGGATATGTGCACAGAGAGAACTTTTAACTCGTGTAAGATTGTTTCAATGTAAAATATTATTATACATATATAATAAATGGACGCACGCGCACGAGCATTGCGCGCGCACTCCGGGTAGTTTAGGCGTTGCGGAGCTTTTGCTCCTTCTTCAGGTTTACGCTTTCATTCATTTATCTTCTTCACGGTTGCATTGTCCTCCAGTAACTGTCTCTAGCGCGCGAGCACTCGCGTGTAATTAATGCGCGCTCCTGTATTAAATTGACGCACATCGGCAAAGACGTTCTCTCTCTCTCTCTCTCTCTCTCTCTCTCTCTCAGGCGCGTCTTATCGGTTTATATTTATTTATTATTATTTTGCCGTGTGCGCGCGCATGAAACACGTGCCGCTCATCATATTTTCTCCCTTTTTTTCCCCACGTCACTTTTCAGAGAGACAGTTTTGTCCTTGTTCAGAATTACGGGCCACGTGCGATGCTCGTGCACATTTGTCTGGTCTGGTATTGAAGCAGGTTCTTGATCCTAAACTGTGACCTGAAGCTCGTCCCTGATGTTTTTATCTCTAAATCACCCGAAAACTCGCATCTTTTCCATAGGTATGTGAATGTTGTCTGCATTTAAAAACGATTTAAAATATCTCGTTCCACCCTATGGACTGCTGATCATCTTTTAAAGTGTGCACCTTTTCAGAAGATTCACACCAAATGCACAAAAGATGCTCCTTACAGGTTAAAGGATCAAAACATAAGCCCTTCATGATAAATATCATTCAAATCTAATTATAGTTTTAATCTAAACATATTTAGCGGGTTTCAGAAGGACATATTTTCCTTCATTGTATCAGGACACACCTGTTTAAACGATGTTGGAAGACGTTCTGTCTTCTGACTTCATGACGCGGAGATTCAGAGAAATCAAATTAACTCTGACCCACATTGCAGCTCGAATATGTTTCCTAGATCTCATATCCCCTGGACTGGATTTTTTAAATGAAAACTTTTACCGTCCCACTTTTATTTGGGTGTGGAATCTGAAATAGACATCAGCTACTACTGGGATGCTGTAGAACTAACCCTGCCTGCTCCTAACCTGCTTCTTAGCTGGCTTTAGTGTGTGGTTTTGGTAAATGTGTGTAACATGTGTAAGGTCTGGACCTGCGTTTCATGGACAACAGAGAAGTTTTAGATTTCATTTACATGAATTATTTAGGACGATGTGTTTCTTCAAAGCCACAGAGGCAGAATATGAGGGTCTGTCGTGTTTCTGGACACTTTGGAACATGGCAGTTCAGGTCCTGAGGTCTGGATATGCCTCCTAGATGAGCTTCCCTTCTGCACGTGCTCATGATCCAGACCCGTCCATTTCAGCTGTGCTGCAATTATTGTACACATACATTCTGCTAATGTGTTGCTGTACGCTAAAGCTAGCATTGAAGCTAAAAATATTATTCATCTCACTGTGAGGAAGAAAGTCCAGAGGAATATTCTGTACAGATTTTCCACAGCAAAGGTGAAAGTTGTGGAAACTTCATTTCAGATCAGATCAGGTTTCAGATCCACATAAAAACCTGCACAAGTTTCCTTTGCCAGTAGTGACAGCTGCATATGTCCCAGTTTCTCTGTGTGTGTGTGTGTGTGTGTGTGTGTGTGTGGAGAATTTACAGATCTCCGTCCTTCAAAGTTTCATTCATCCTCCTGAGCTCAGTTTCTCTCACTCCCAGGTTTCTTTCAGCTGAACTTTATGCTCCACTTCACCATCACATCTTTATAATCTCTCCTTTTTTTAATGAAACGTTTTTGTACCTGATTATATAATAACCTGCTGTCCAGGATTTAAAAAAAAAAAGTTACATAAATCATGTTTCTGCTATTCCATAGTTTTGTATGATGGAATGTGTGTGTGTGTGTGTGTGTGTGTGTCTCTGTGTGTGTGATCTTTTCAATCCTTTCATCTCTGAGTTGTTTCAGTAAAATATGTTGAATATGATGTATATAGCGTATGATGTTCAGCTGATTGCTTGTTAGTTTATTTATTCCTTTATAGGTTTATTTGTTTATTCCGGCTCATTGGTTTTAAATACTGATTCATTCAGTTGATTTTAATTCATTCAGTTTGTTCATTTGTTTATTCATTTTTGTGTTCATTCTTTTACTCATTCACTCATGTCTTTGTAATAAGTCATTTCTTTATTCATAAGATGGCTTGCTTCATTCATTCACTTGGTTTCTTTTGCTTAAAGGTAATTTACTCATTTTATTTAACATGCTGTAATTCATTCATTCATTATTTCTTTATGTCTTTCATTCATTCACTCAGTTGGTTATTCACTCATTCAGGTGTTCAGTCAATTCAATAGTTCATTTTTTGTGTTTATTCACTCATTCATTCATATTAGGTCATTTCTTTATTCATAATATGGCTTGCTTTTATTGATTTGCTTGTTTATTTTTGCTTTTACCTCATTTACTCATTTTAGTCACAACATGTAAGTCATTCATTCATTCATTCATTCATTCATTCATTCATTTGTATTAAGTCATTTCTTCTTTCAAAAGATGGGGTGCTTCATTCATTCATTTGGTTTCTTTGCTTTTACATAATTTACTCATTTTATCCACAACATGCTGCAATTCATTCATTCATTCATTCACTCAACTGGTTATTCACTCATTTATTCATTGCTTCATTCACTTGTTTATTTTTTACTTTTACCTCATTTTTCTCATTTTATTAACAACATTCTAATTGTAATTCATTCATTCACCCATTTAATTGTTCAGACATTTCATTTGTTCATTCATTCATTCATTCATTCATTCACACTCATTACTTATTTTTCTTTTTTTAAATTAATTAATTCATTCATGTTTCACTTAATATTTCTTTATTCACTTTGTGTGAATTTCTGCCTGTTCTGAATGAATGGATGAAGGAAGGAAGGAAGGAAGGAAGGGAAGGATAGATGAATGAATGAATGACAGTGGTAAGCTCTTCTTTCTCTCTCTCCTATGCATTTATCATGATGTGTGTGTGTGTGTGTGTGTGTGTGTGTGTGTGATGTTCCTCGTGTTGTTGCTACCTACAGCTCTCTGTTTTTGGCTCCAAATCACCCTCACATATTTTTCAGTCTTTAAATATAAAAGTTTTATCGAAACATCAGAAAACAAGTTTGTGGTTAAAACTATAGACGCCGCTAACAACCTAGCCCACTATATCAAATTAAGCTAGCTAGCTTTCTGAGCAATCAACAACTCATTCATCAAAACAAAGCAAACTTTTGGTAACTCTTTAGAAATAATCTAGTCTTTTTTTTGTCTAACAAATTTCACCCTGCTTTTTTTTTTTTTTTTGTTACAGTGCAGCAAACTTTAAAGCTTTCCTCAGGTGCTAGCAAAGTTAGCAAAAGCACCACAATGATTGTGAGCGAGCTAGAATGGGCTGTGTAGAAAAAACTGAAGTCTACGTTATACCGTTCAAATCAGTTTACTCGAGCGGCACATCACTGAGTATGTACACCAACTTGGGAGCGTTGCCTACGATACCGACATTCTTTATATTTTGAACACTTTGGAATTTTAGGAGTTTGTTTGTTTGTATCCAGTTCAGGAAATCAGAGACATGTTGAGACGGCCTTGCTACAGTTCCTTTCCAAATATTCTTTTGCATAGTATGAAAAGACAAAATGTATTTTGTGAATTCTGAAAAGCGGCGCAACAGGCTGACGATGCTAGCGCTGGTCGTCATGGAAACACCTGGTCCTTATCCCTTATTGGATACGGCTATCATGTGAATGAATCAAAGAATGAATTTTTTTTTTCTTTCAGATTTCTATAGGAAACTTTTCTGTAATGATGTCTGTTGAAGGTTGTGAGGTAATAAACACGCCGTTTTCCAACTGCATGCTAGCGTCTCGGCTCGCCAACATTCCCACCATACTTATGCAGATATGATATCAGATTGCTCTCCGAAGCTCTTCTTCTTTTGTTTTGTTTTGTTTGGCCTCTTCCTGTGCCTTCCAGCTCGGCGGGCTTCTCCCATCGTGTCCGCTTCCCATAATAAACCATTCTGGCGTGTGTGTCCCTGTTCATTCCACTTTGCTTGTTATTTTAATACTGCTGGCGACTGTGTGCTCATAACAGATCAGGAAGGTTTAGCTTAAATCCACATACTGTCTTAAAGATATCTTGCAGGTTTTCTGGCAAACACATTCGTTTTATTCATCTGGACTGTGATTTAAAAAAAAATAAGCCTTTGTTGTTGTCAGGTTTTTTTTTTTTGGAGTCGGGGACTAGCGGGCTCCGTGTGTGCTAGAGGAGAACGGGGCTCGAGGGCACCGTGATGAGCGATGTGATCACAGGACCAGGCGTGTGACTGGAAAGTTATTAAATGCAACAGCTGCATGGCGCTAGAGCCAGGTGAAGCTTCCTTCACATTCACACTGACCTACAAAACGACATTAGACATATAGACATTAGACTAGAGTTAAAAAAGAAATCTCAGTCAGTGATACGTTAACATCTGTAGAAAGAACATACTGTATGTAACAGTGTGGCATAAAAAAAGAAGGACATTGAAATTCAGCAAACTGTGCTAACATATACTAAGGCTATGATCCCCGATTTTTCCAGTTAAAATATATTTCAAAGCAGGAATTATAGAAATCTCTGGAACTGCTAAGTCAGTTATCGTTTATGCGCAGTTCGGGCTAACTGAAGGTTTGTTTGTTTATTCGATGTCATTCTGGATTAGCACATTCGTTTATGACACTCTGACCATCTGTCAGGAAAAAAATAAATCTTCATTTCTAGGAAACACCATGTGTGAGTTGATGCTAACAGGTGTGTAAGTGTTTACTGAGCCAAACACTGGAACGCTGTGGTCATAATTTGCTAGAGTGCACTATGCTAGGCATGTACAAACATTCCATTTCATGAAAACCTGCTAACGTCTTGCTGTCATTTACGATATTAGTAATGTTAAAATATATTTTGTTGTTTTGATTGACTGTTTAAGTGAATGTTTTAATTGTTTTTTTTTTTTTTGTTTTTTAGCCAGATAGCTAGCTTTGGCAGAGGATATTGTGGACATTTTGAACAAACGAAACAAATCCTGTCAGTAATCCTTTCATCTTTGCTTATGTTAGCTAAATGGTAGAAATGCAGGCTTTCTTCTTGAAGACCTCAGTTGATGGCAAAATCCTTCTAGTAAAATCTGTCTAGTAAAGTCGGCGGCCACCTTGTCAGTTATTTCCCTGGATAATGAATGGAAATGGATGGATGGAAAGATCTGAAACTTGCTTCTCCATCAAAAGCGTTCCTCTAGGGCTCTAAGTTTGTACTTCATGTATCTTTTATATTTTTTTATGAAGCGTAGCTAGGTGTTAGCTTGGCGGCTTGCATGTTGTTAGCAGTGCCAGCGTTTCTTGCTATCGTTTTACAGGACATTTGCGACATCATGGACACTGGGATCCACCAGCACAATGCATCCAACTGCCCAGTTTACACAGTACAACAAACGGATGCCCTCCTGCTGAGCTGTAGCACTAGCTGTTTGACCTTTTCCTTACACAAATCATACAGCGCTATGGGTGATGTTTGCTCTTTGCTACAGACTCTGTTTTTAAAAGCAGAGACGTTCACTTATATTATATTTTATTATATTATATTATATTGATCAGATAATAGATAATAAACAATGCTATATATCAGCGGTTTCCATTTTCATTCATTCATTCTTTCATTTATTCAGTATCTACTCAACTAAACTCCAACCTACTACACTCAAAGAAACCAGCGCACCTCATTACAGGTTTTTACCAAATCCCACAGCATTGGCTCTTGTTTCTCTCTGGTGTCACAACACAACGGATCATGGATCACTTGCTAAGACACATTCAGTACTTTCCTAATGGAATTCGAAGCAGGACACATGAGAAAAAATGGTTTCTAGTGGTTGTGAAAAGTGTTCATATTAAAATGCAATGCATCTTAATGGTTTACCTGTTGACCTGGTACTAATTCCAGACCTCTTAGATCCTTTCCCAGTGGAATTCAGGGTATTAGCTTCGAATCCTAGATGTATTTGATGGTTTCCCAGTGGAATACAAAATTTCCAATTGCATTTTTTTTCCTTGAGTCTTGTCATCTTTGACGCCTTTCAAATCTTTTACACATTGTAAATTAGAACTGAACCTGTTTCTTTTGCTTCGTGTTGGCTCGGGAATGTTTAGTAAACTTATTTCCTGTCTTCAAATATGTGTAGAAATGGTTGAAAAGGTGACCTGTGACTAATTCTGGACTTGTTTGATGGGTTTCCAGTGGGATTCACAGTGTTGAGCTTGAATCCAGACGTCTGATGTTTTTCCAATGGGATTCACGGTGTTTAGCCTCAAATGCAAGACGTATCTGATGTGTTTCTTTCGAAGGAATTTAAAGTAGGGCACAGGTTTGTCCAGTGGGATTCAGGAGATTTACTTTTGATGTTAAGCCTTTGTTAGAAGAGCAATCAAACGTGTCTTCATTCATAGGTCACCTTTAAAATCTATAGGACTCGTTACGTTGTGATATGGGAACTGAAAAAAGCAGAATCTGTGATGGTTAGTAATGTTATTTCCTGGAAAACAGGTAAGCTTTCTGTTGGTTCTACTGGTTCTTCGATGGTTACAATGGGGAAAGAATTCTAAACATGTCACAAGAATGATAAATTCCATCAAAAAACCTGTGCATCCCTTTGGACACCTTTGAATGCCTTTAGAAAACCAATACGAATCAGGTATTGGTTAACCTTTTAAACCATTACAGCTCATTACACTGTGATAATCAGCACCAAAGGAAACATTACTAAACATCACTGTTGGTTCCTAATGGTTCTGTGAACCCATGACTGATTTTTTAAAGCCATTCAAAGCTGACCAATGGTGTGCTCTGGTCTTCTCTGGACTAAATTCCTCATCGTCATATTTAGAATCTTTCCCAGTTCTTGTATTCTACCATTAAAACCATCACAGAACGTTTAGGAACCAACAGAAACCTTTCTCGCTTTCACTTAATCAAAACATAAAGACAATTTGCCATATGACTGATTCTAGATCCTTCTGAAGGTTTTCCAATAGGATTCCATCCTGCATGCCATCAATCCCACTTGAAAAACATGAAAGGCATCTACTATTAATCACCGAACATCTAATTAAAACAACAGAGCCACCAGGAACTCATCAGAAACTTGTAGCAGAGTGTGGAGATGACTGTTGCAATCACAATAGATCTTAATCTTAACTGTCTTTTAATGTGATTCAAGTTGTGGAATGAGACACAATGTACTTTTCCTGATACCGCTTGCACCCAAAGGAAATGAGGAAACTCTTCTTTTATTGTTTCAGCAGCTCAGCTTTCTCTTATAGACGCATATCTGATTCAGCCAGGCTGCTTAATGTCAAGTGGCAGCTTTCGAATCAGGCCAGTAATTAAAGGAAGTTTATCACGTCTTTCTGTTTGCGTCCTAGAACGTGTGCCGAGATTCAAAACGAGGTGCTACGGCCTCCCGCAGTTCTCACGTGTGTACGCTTTTGTCCTGGTTTCCTTTATATCTTCGGCTCTTTTTGTAACATAAAAGAACGTTTCCTGCCATTATGGACACCAGAAGTGAATTGTGTAATAACCTGCTGCACACTCCACTTTTCCCTCTCCTTGAACAATTTATCTGTATGATTAGACTCCTTAGAGAAATGCGAAAATATTCAGGTTATTTCTCCTTCCCTACTCCTTCTGATTCCAGTTTCTTCATAGCATGGCTAACTTCATCTGTGTTAACATGCTGACATGGATTATGTCAACCAATAATTACTGAGAAAAATAGATAAAATCACTTGCCACTTGTTGACATGGAAACGTATAACACTACTCTTTTCATAGGTGCTGTCTCTGGGTGTTTATTGGCCAATAGCGAACCGTTGTATCTTTCAATCAAACAAATTACACTGTTGTAATCATTCCCATTAGACCATGGATGTTTACAGTTCAAGTAAGGACACTGTGCCTGTCAATCAAAAGCAACAAGTAAACTGTAAATATTCCCGATTTGGCCTTGAATGCCTTACCATTTCGGGGTAAAAGGGGAAATTTTACCTGCCAATCAAGTATTTGGCCCTCCCATAAAACTCCCTGATCCGTGATGTATTAATTCGAGTCGAAAGTGTAATAACATTGGTTACTGTAGCATGAAGGAGTTCGGAGGCTGAAGGTTAAACCTGGATTCCTTCTGTATGTGCAGAAAAACATCAATCTTAGTTATTTATGTTTAAAACATTTACCACAAAGCTTGGAGAACGCTCCAGTTTAAACAGGTGCTTTAATTCTTAAAACCTCATTAAGAAATAATTGTTTAAGGACATAATCAAATAGATTCTTTTGTACGCCTACGCAAGAAAAAACATTTGGAAAAACACATGGGAAAAGCTGAGAGAAATTGTGTTCAGGTTCACACTGGTTTAACGTTGTTCTCAGTGATCAGGGCTATGCTACATGACCAGGCTGATATACAGCTAAGAGGCTGAAGGCGTAACTAAGGAAGTTGATGGTGTAACTACGGACATTAATGGCATAACTAAGGAAGTTGATGGTGTTACAAAGGAAGCTGATGGTGTAACTAAGGAAGTTGATGGTGTAACTATGGAAGTTGATGGTGTAACTAAGGAAGTTGTTGTAACTAGGGAAGTTGGTGCAACAAAGGAAGTTGATGGTGTATCTATGGAAGTTGAAGGCATAACTAAGGAAGTTGAAGGCGTAACTAAGGAAATTGATGGTGTAACTATGGAAGTTGATGGTGTAACTATGGAAGTTGAAGGTGTAACTAAGGAAGTTAATGGAAGTTAATGTCGTCTGTCATCTAGACAGCAGCATCCACATCCAAAATCTATGCGTCAGCTATTCAGGAGGCTAGAACAGATCCAGACGTCTCGTCTGATTTGTCTTGTCTGATTCGTGTCTGATTTTCAGTATCACTGTTATTTTTTTTGTCTTTGTATTTTTGTCTCCAGCTATAAAGCAGATGGGCTCAGCTGTAATCTGCTTAAACGCTGGGGGTAGGATACAGCGATAGAGAATAATATCATTTTCACATCTCTTTTTTTTTCCAGTATGAAACAGCTGAGGGTCCACTTAAAGCTGACCTGCTTAAGTCACTCAATGTCTTTTATATTCTGACATTCTGACTCAGACAGCCGAATTCCTCTTATTAACCCTGGATCAGATCCATGTGTCACTCTCAAGGTCTTTATCCTGAAATGGGAACGTTTCAGAGTTTCTCAGTACATTACAATTAGCCTTAAAATATATATATATATCATATTTTATAATTAGCTAAAAATAGTTCTTAAAGTTTCATCTCTAAGGGAGAAGGCAGAAATATATATATTTTTTCACCCTTGTTTTTCCCCTGCAACATTCTGTGGAAATGTTTTTGCCTGAATTACCCTACACTGGCCATATTCTCTCCTGTCAAGTCAAATCATGTATTTATCCCCTGTAGGATTCACTGTTCATACTGACCCCAACCCCTCCCCTCCCTGCTGTATCCCACCCCCTACTACTACCCCACCACCACCACACACACACATACACAAACACACACAGAGCAATCAAACCGAATCTTTTCATGGTGTGTTGACATTTGATTGGTCTGCCCTGCTTCTTCCATGTTGTAGCCGTCGCTACTGTTGTCGCTTGCGGGTGTGTACTGTTCAGCAGATTAGCACGCTAACTGTACCGGCTTTGAGTTGTTTACTCACCACTCGGTCTCTGCTACATCCTTCATCAAACAGTAAATTATTTAGAATTAATAGTGGGTAGAAACGAAAGTCATGAATGGGGAATTAATGAAACCACAAGCCATTCGTATGGGTTTGTGACTTTAACTCTCCGTATCATGTGACTCTATAAAAACCAGCTGGAGATCGTTTGCTGCTCGTTCACGCTGCACAGACGTGTTGATTGATATTTACACCACAATGATGACTTTATATATAATCATAATCTGAAACTCCTCCAACACACCTCCTTTACCTCCTCAGCGCTTTAAATTCACTCTGCTGGTATAAACATAGCAATGTAGCTTTTCTTCCGCACTTAGTAAGTCACATCATGTCATGTTCTCCTTCTATTTTCTGTTCAGTGCTCTCAATCTGTCTATCTTTCTCTCCGGCACAGTACGCCTTTGATAAATCCACAAGCCTATCTGTAAAAAGAAAACAAAGAGGCTTTGATTAATGTTATAAATGTCCATTTGTCTCTGTGAAAACAAGGACAGAAGACAGGAGCCCGTTAGTTTGATATAAGCGCTGCCTTTCATTCTCTATCAAATGCATTTCATTCGTTTTGTTCTTCCATTACGGCTGCATTTCTTCTTTAATACCTGTCTTTATTTGTTCCCTCTCATTTCACTCGCCCTTTTCTACCCCACATTATTGTCTCAGGTGATGTGAGACAGAAAAGCAGATGAAGCTTCACACTTGCTTCTGCTCAAGCGGATCCTGACTGTCAGAGTGAACGGCTTCAAACACACACACCCACACATTCCTGATGCTCCGACACCATCTCAAAACTTTGCCTCATTACCTCAGTCTTGTTCAGAGGCTTCCTCTAGTATGTAGCGCTTTGTTTCAGACTCGAGCGCTGATCTGAGGACCGATTTCACTTCAGCGTCTGTCGTAGTGCAGACCTTTTCAGCAGGTATGATGACGGGTTTTTAAAAATAAATAGCGAACGACACGTTTTAACGCTTTTCCAGCTGAGAGAATGCTGGAAAGCAGATACGGGGAATAAGTTAGCTAAAGCTGTACACGTGATCTAGCTCGCTTTTAACCGGCAGCTTCTTCGAAAACACACAAAGGAAAGTCACAGTGACTGTATAAGTCAGACAGAAATATCAGGAATGTCAACATTTACCTCAGATCGGTGGGTTAAATATTAACAAAAGACTCAGCGTGGCTAGAATTACGCTTGAATTACGCTTAGCATGAGCAAACTTTCATGAAAAAACACTGACTGTATTAAACATAAAAATCCCCCTTTTCTACACACACACACACACACTTCCACAGCGTCTGCCATTCTCTCTAAACTCATTACCTCAGCATGTTCAGAGGCTTTCTGAAGGATCAGAGTTTCC
Organism: Hemibagrus wyckioides; assembly: GCF_019097595.1. Lineage (NCBI taxonomy): Eukaryota > Metazoa > Chordata > Actinopteri > Siluriformes > Bagridae > Hemibagrus > Hemibagrus wyckioides. The sequence goes on along the minus strand of NC_080738.1, from coordinate 3,401,076 downwards.
TTTCAGACTAAACCCACATATGAGCGCTGAGCTAGGATCACTTTCACTTCCTCGTAAGCTTTTTCAGCATTTGGTATCGTTCCTGTAGGTACAACGACAGCACTTGTGCTTTACAAATGGAAAAATCATCAAAACAAGTCAGAGGCAGACGCCAAGCACAAACTAGCAAAGGATAAGATCTGATCTAGCGTTTCTCCTTTTATACACACACTGGAAAGGTGTAGTGATAGAATAAGTGAGATAAATATCAGGAATATCAACATTTACCTCAGTTGTGTTGGTAAATAATTCAGAAAGGACTTCATGTGACTAGAATTTCACTCTAATAACACGTAGCATTACACATAGCATTACACGTAGCATTACACATAGCATTACACGTAGCATTACACATAGCATTACACGTAGCATTACACATAGCATTACACGTAGCATTACACATAGCATTACACATAGCATTACACATAGCATTACACGTAGCATAGAGTTCTGTCATTATCCTGAAGGGTGCCAATAATTCTGGAAGTCAGTCTACATTTAATCCTTTTGTTCATCTTCCTGTTTGTCCTTCCTTTCCTTTCTTTCTCCCCTCACTCTTTATCCCTCCATCCTTCCATCAATCGCACTGTTGTTCTTTTCCTTTCTTGCTCTCATTCCCCCCTTTCTTTTTAAATCTATTTATTTATCCGTCATGCCCTCTATTTATCCGCCTAGCGGTCTCATTCTCTCCTTCTCCCTTTCTTTCCACTCTTAATCTCTCTCTCTCATTCTCTTCATTTCCCTTTCTTTCTACACTTAATCTCTCTCTCTCTCTCTCTCTCTCTCTCTCTCTCTCTCATTTTCTACCTTTTCCTTTCTCTCCACTCTTAATCTCTCCCTCTCTCATCCTTTTCCCTTTCTTTTCTCTCCACCCTTTATCCCTCCATCCCTCCTTTCCTTCCCTCATCGAGTACATCTCATCCTCTTTAATAAATAAAAACTCTTTTGGCAACATGCTGTTACATCTGAGTGTGCTTTTTCTCTGCTCTTGTTCCTTTTCTTTCACTCTTTATCTCTTTTCCCTCTCCATCTATCCCTCTCTCTCTCTCTCTCTCTCTCTCTCTTTATCATGGCTCTGATCATCAATTCACATTATAAACTCGAAGTGCGGTGTGATAAATGTTCATGTGGATGATGAAAGTGTTAAAAATAATAAAAAGCACTTTTACAATTGCTGCTGAACTTAATCCTAAAGCTGAAGTTTTCTGATGTTCTGCGACACCTGAAACGTGTCGGAACGGAAAAAAAAACGCTTTTTGAAGTCAAACACACACACACACACACACTCTTACGTCTTCTCTTTTTGAACTTCCAGTACTTGATCTCGAAAGCTGCCGTTTGTTGCGTGACGTACCTCTACCGCTTTTTCTCTCTGGATGAAAAGACTTCACCTTGAAAAGATGGAGATAAACACTTCTAGTTCCGAAGTGTTTGAAAGAAAAGGAGAGCGTTCTGCGCTCAAGAGAATCTTCTCCAAGTGTATTGGAATGTTGCGGGAGTATTACAGAAGTACACAATTTGTAATGATTGATTCACACACACACACACACACACACACACACACAGACTTCTGAAGACCTAAAAGTGACTACAGTGCAGTGTCAGGTTATCTCTCAGTGACCTGGTCATAGCAGCTTTTATTAGGTGAAGGTTACGGTTCTTTCAAAGGTCCTCATAAACACATAGAACCTGAATGTGTGTTTTAATCGGGTCAGGGTTGCGTGCTAACTGGCAGATGTGGCTTCTGTAGCAAACTATTATTGGCAGAATTTATTACAGGTGTGTGTGTGTGTGTGTGTGTGTGTGTGTATATATATGCAAGTGTGTGAGGACAAGCTAACAGCAGGAGGCCCAGTCTGAATGATGCACACAGACAGACATGTCACATGGAATGAGACCACCTGAAGAGAAACATTTTAGAGAGAGAGAGAGAGAGAGACAATAGAGATGCGAGAGAGTTATAGAAAGAGAGATGGACTGGAGAGAGAGAGTGATGAAGAAAGAGAGACATAGAGGGTGGGAGAGAGAGAGACAGACAGACAGGAGAGAGAGGGGGGGAGCAAGAGACTCATAAGACGAGAAGGGTTCTGGATGGCTTCTCTCATTTTTTATTTGTTTTACTCAGTGAGCTGTGTGTGTGTGTGTGTGTGTGTGTGTGTGCATGCGTGAGAGCGAGATTAAAAAAAAGAAAAGAATGGAAGGATGGAGAGAGAAACAGATGACAAAACTGGAGGCAGAGAACATGAGGTCACAGCACAAAGGAAACTGAAAGACAGATCCTGTGTGTGTGTGTGTGTGTGTGTGTGAGGAGTTAAGAAGTCAACTGAATAATTCAGATTTTTTAGTTCATAAAGTAAAGTCTTTACCAACTACCTTTAAATGTAATAAACAGAAGATCTTTGTAATTAGCACACATTATGATTCTCATGCGGCGTGATGAGTTTAGCGCTCGTTCCCACGCTCGCCTCGGGTTTTAAGTGCCTCACGCGAATCGCACGCTCGTGGGCAAATGGCTAGACTTTAATTGCATCCGCTGGGCTTATGACAATAACTCTCTTCTGGCCTGTTATGCAACGGAGAAAACCCCGACGCTGGGGGCGAAGACTCTTTTCCTCAATGCGGTGCCGAGAGCCAAAGCAAAACAAACCCGAGACTCAAAATCCATCACACACTCTCAAAACACGCTGTTTAACACGAGTCTGTATCTGAAATTAAAACTGAAGTGAGGATGGCCTAAAGCAGAAGACAAAAAGATCAAGTTAAAATGAACCCCTACTACTCAACCGCTAGGAATGTTAGAATTCACCGGAAAAAACCCCAGATGTAGAAAATATCAGTGTTGTGAAGCATAGGATAAGATTTCTGACCCTGATCAGCTACACCACTTCATAACTGTACAACAACGTGTGCCATATTTCCTAAAGTATCTGACATTAATGAGACCAGGAAGTTACTAAGGAAGCCAGTGCGATATTCGTGACAACATAGCTTCAGATAAAATGAAAGCGAGAGGTTACGAGGATTTATTTATGCTGTATCTGGGAAACATCTTACAACAGAAATGCTTTTTGCCTTTGTTTGATGAAATGTATTATCCATCCATCCATCTTCTCTACCCGCTTTATCCCTAATTAGGATCACAGGGATCTGCTGGAGCCTATCCCAGCACACATGGCAGGGCTACACCCCACTACAGGTTCACATGAAAAAGACCTGTTTGAACCCAGGATTCGAACCCAGGACCTTCTTGCTGTGAAGTAACAGTGTTAACCACTAAAGCCACCATGCTGCCATAAACGTATTATCTTTCATTCTTATTATTTGCTGTAAAACATTTTTCCATTTTTTTTAAAAGTAGCTCCTCTTTCCACACGAACCTGCCCACCCTGTCTTATACTATCCTCCCTTCTTTTAACATTTGTTGTAGTTCTCATTTTGACCACTAGGTGATGACTAGAGCAGCGATCAGTCTATGGACTCAATAGAAATAGGACAGCGAGTGCGGAAAAGAAAAAACAAGAAATTCGATGTCAGCGTTGGCTTATACAGTCAAATACTATTTTTTGGTCACTCTAAGGAAGTAATGGACACGTCAATGGAATTTATATTTTATGGATTTAACGTGTTGATTACAGGAGCAGTTCTTAAGTAGCAATGTACAGACTCCAGGATTCCAGGGATTATCGCCTGCAGCAATGAGG
>NC_080738.1:3217336-3392336 GCF_019097595.1 Hemibagrus wyckioides | reverse complement strand
GGTGCAAGGAAACAATCTGCTAGTGCGCGCTACCTTGTAGATGCTAGCTCATGCCTGCAAAGCTAATTGGAATCGGTGTTCACTACTTAGCAACCACGTCAGAGATTTTTTTTCCACTTGAGGTAAAGAAGAGGCAGCTAAAACTCGTTAAAAGCACCAAGAATTTTTTTTTCAGCCGCTGCTCCAAGTTTTTATCACATCCTTCAAAGCTGAAAAACCTTTTTCCTGCTAACCTGCCCCTGAGGAAATCAAAGTTTTTGAGAAGTCTGCCAGCAAAGTGCTTGAAAAGGGAAGAAAGTGTGTGTGTGTGGCTCAAAAAAAAGCAGAGCAAGTTTGATTGACAGCTGAAAAACCTCAGCATAGCGTAATGTAGCTCGTAGCTGCCCAGGCCAGGGGAGGTTTTGTTTTCAAGGGCAGGGATGTTTCCTTCCTCTTCCTCTCGCGTCCTTTCTTTTGTTTGAAGAAATACTTTCATGAACCTGTACATGCCAGGAGTCACCATGGAGACGACCCCTGAGACCTCGGCTGTCAGCAGTGATCGGGTTGGTGAGCCGTGAAAAAGAAGTCCAGCGGAGAACCTCAGCAGATTCCAAACGAAGTTTACTGATTAATTCTCTTCAGCCTGAACACGAAACACAACGAGTCAGAAAGATGATTTATATTACTGTGTTTGATGATTACACCGCGACCCCTTACTTATGACACAAATTCCTACATTTTTGTTTGTGTTTAGACTGAGGTCACAAGATTTTTTATTTAGATCAGGATCATGAGCTTTTGTTTGTTTTGTTTAGATTGAGATCATTGGCTTTAGTTTATTCTTTGTTTTGATTGATATCATTTGCTTTTGTTTGTTGCTTATTTAGAATGAAGTATTGAGCTTTTGTTTGTTTGTTTTGTTTAGATGTAGATTATAGGCTTTTGTTTGTGTTTTGTTTAGATTGAGGTCATTGGAGTTAGTTTGTTGTTTGTTTATAGTTAAGTCCCTGAATTTTGTTTATATTTTGTTTGATTGACATCATGAGCTTTTGTTTAACTTGAGACCTTGAGCTTTTGTTTGTTGTTTGTTTAGAGTGAGGTATTGAGCTTTTGTTTAGATTGAGGTCATGTGCTTTTGTGTGTCTTGATTGAGGCTATAAGCTTTTGTTTGTTTTGTTCAGATTGAGGTCATGTGCTTTTGTTTTGATTGAGCTCATGAGCTTTTGTTTGCTTTGTTTAGATTGAGGTCATGAGCTCTTTTTTGTTTTGTTTAGTCTGAGGTCATGAGCTTTTGTTTAGATTGAGGTCATTTGCTTTTGTTTTGATTGAGCTCATGAGCTTTTTTTGTTTTGTTTAGATTGATTTAATGAGCTTTTGTTTGTTTTGTTTAAATTGAGATTGTATGATTTTGTTTGCTTTTGTTTGTTTTGTTGTGCCTCCGTATTTGTTTTGGGCCCTGAACTGATTATGTTCACCTGTTTTGTGTTCCACTTTCCTTAGCTTGTCTGTTTCATCTCTCTTGCTCCTTCATATCATTGATTATAATCGAGGTTTCCACATCTGTACTTTATCCTGCCCTCTGAAAATAAAAACATTGATAAAAATAACATTGTATCCTCGTCCCTTGACCATGATAAATATTACACCTCATAATTCACGCTTGCATCCTACCTCCTATAAATGAATATCATAATTATATAATAATTCTTCTACAAATGAATGTATAGATTTGTTTATGAAACGTTTTACACAACAGCCATGAAGACTTTTTTTGGTGACAATAGCAGGTGCTGCTAATCCCCTGAGCAGGGACACACACCACTGGAGGATTGACTCCGGAGATTCCTAGTTAATACCAGCCAAGGTTATATCTCTGGAGTCATGTTTGGAATCTGTGAGTGGCAGGAATGTGTGTGTGTATATGTGTGTGTGTGTGTGGGTGGTGTGCACCCAAGAGTGCCTGGTTTGATTGACAGTTCTGTTGCAGATAACAGGAGCACTGCTGGAGAATTAGCTTTTAGCTTGTTGCAGAAGTGCATTGATTTCTAAGATGCTGCACTTGGAGGAGGGTTTAAGTCCACTGAGAGGTTAGGTGTGTTTATAAGCGTGAGTTTGAGGTTGAAGGAACCTATAAGGACATAGTGTTATGTTAGATTGCTAACACATCCATTTTCTCTGTGTTTCTCTCAGGGAACATCTTCGTGGTGAGTCTAGCTGTTGCCGACCTGGTGGTTGCTCTGTACCCCTACCCCCTGGTCCTGACGGCCATCTTCGGGCATGGTTGGCATGCGGGGGCGGCGCAGTGCCAGATCAGCGGCTTCCTGATGGGTGTCAGCGTCGTCGGCTCAATTTTCAACATCGCTGGCATCGCTGTAAACCGCTACTGCTACATCTGTCACAGTCTGCGCTATGAGCGGCTGTTTAGCGAGCGAAACTCGGCATGCTACGTGGCACTGATCTGGGCACTGAGCGTGCTGGCTGTGGTGCCTAACGTGTTCGTAGGCTCGCTCCGCTACGACGATCGCGTCTACTCGTGCACGTTTGCGCAGTCGGCCAGCGCTGCGTACACGCTCGCCGTCGTCTCCTTCCACTTCCTGCTGCCCATCCTGGTGGTGGCCTACTGCTACCTACGTATATGGGTGCTGGTGATCCGGGCACGGAGGCGTGCCAGGCCCGAGACGCGACCAGGTGGAGTGACGCCACAGGACGTCCGCAACTTCGTAACTATGTTTGCCGTCTTTGTGCTGTTTGCCGTATGCTGGGCGCCTCTCAACGCCATCGGTCTGGCCGTGGCCGTGGCGCCCGAGCGAGCCGTCCCCGAGTGGCTCTTCGTGGCCAGCTACTTCCTGGCATACTTCAACAGCTGCCTCAACGCCATCGTCTACGGCGCACTCAACCAGAACTTCCGTCGTGAGTACAAGCGCATTATTTTGTCGCTCTGCACGGCGAGCGTCTTCTTTCCAGAGAACTCGAACGATGCGCAGGAGAGACTCCGGAGTAAACCGTCTCCGCCCATCACCAACAACAACCAGGTGAAAGTGGACTCAGTCTGACAAATACTCCGTTCTAAGAAAAGAACAAAACAAAACACAGCTAGAACAAAGAACCCATTAACAAACGCAAACAAAACTGTGGATTTTCGTCTGTTTTTACAGCTGAAAAAAAGCCCTGCTGTGTTTTTTTAATGATCTCGCACCTGTCCAGTGTCCAGGGTTTTACAAACACTTTTAAATGTTTCAATGAAAAATGGAAATCATTTGCTAGAGCTATTTTTTATCTAGAATGAAGTGTATGACGTGTAAGAAAAAATATGGATATAAATTTACACATATATTTATTTCTCGACACGAGTCTCATGACAGGATTCAGGTTGGTTATAAAACCGTCCTTTATGCATCGTAATGTGTCTTAATTTTGTATTTTTCATTATCGCCTGTTTTTTTTCCAGTGCTGCTTTTAATATAAAATGAATTTTTTTATTTGTTACAGAAAATTGAAGGTATTTCGTCGTCATGCTGTCGGTTTTTTATTACGTTTGGTACCGGTGATGTCGATGATTGTGTTAATGACTGTTGATGATTATTCATTTAAACAAAAATCTGATGTGGGTTTTACAGAATGAACAGATCTTGAATAAGAAAACACAATGATTTTTTTTATTTCTGGTCTCCTGAATCTCTGTGGTTAAAAATACCAGCAGAACTTTCCCCCGATGTTTACTGTTTTTTATAGCGGTGCACTGTTAGCGCTCTGCTCAGCCAGCAAGCAATACATCCGGAGCGCTGCTTACCCACAATCCTCTACAAACATCTTCTGAACACAAAATCTGTTAGGAAACATCCAGCTGATCTCTCTGGTGTTTCTCCAGTTACTCTGTCTGCTTACATCTTTTACTTTTTGGGGAAAAAAAACTCTTTCTCAAGATTCTAAATTCTCTCGGTCTGTCTGTCTGTCTCTCTCTGTCTCTCAATCACTCTTACTGTCTTTCTCTTTCTGTTGGTCTCTCTGTCTCTCTTTCTGTCTGTCTGTCTTTCTTTCTCTGTCTTTCTCTTTTTGACTGCCTGTCTGTCTTTTTCTTTCTGTCGGTCTCTCTATCTCTCGTTCTGCCTGTCTGTCTCTCTCTCTGTCTTTTTCTTTCTGTCAGTCTGTCTGTCTCTCAAGAGTTCTTTCTCTCTGTTTTTCTCTTTCTGTCTGTCTCTCTCTCTGTCTTTCACTTTCTGACTGCCTGTCTGTCCTTTTCTTCTTTCTTTCTTTCTTTCTTTCTTTCTCTCTGTCTTTTTCTTTCTGTCTGTTTGTCTGTCTCTTAAGATTGAGTTTTTTCTTAGTTTTTCTCTTTCTGTCTGTCTCCCTTTCTGTTTATCTGTCTGTCTTTCTCTCTCTGCCTTTCTCTTTCTGGATTCCTGTCTGTCTTTTTCTTTCTTTCTGTCTGTCTCTCTGTCTTTTTCTTTCTTTCTATCAGTCTGTCTCTCAAGATTCAGAATTCTTTCTCTCTGTTTTTCTCTTTCTTTCTGTCTGTCTCCTTTTCTCTGTCTTTTTCTTTCTTTCGTTATGTCTGTCTGTCTGTCTGTCTGTCTGTCTGTCTGTCTGTCACCTCTCTGTCTCTCTCATTCTCTTTCTGACTGTCTGTCTTTCCCTTTCTCTCTCTTTATTTTCTGCCCCCCCCCGTATGTGAAATGCAGGTTGATTAATAAAACATGATGATCAGAGCCTCTTGATCTTGACCTTCACTTCTTTCTGTCATTCAGGAGCTGATGATGATGTCTGAACATTTCCATTTACATGATCGACTAAATCAATAAAAAAAACCTCAGACTCCCACAACATGAGGAATTCTTAGGTTTGCCCTTTTGTACAATAAAAGAGGGTTTCACCTTTTAAAAAAACCTGCTCGAACCGTTCGTCCGTGAGGAATCTCTTCTCTGTGAGCGCGTGCAGTGGAGTGTAAGAGTTCTGCTCTCCATCAGCGTCTGATTATGTCGCCTGGTCGCTTTGTTCATCGGCGGATTAAAGTGATATGTGTGGAGCAGTTCTGAGTGATTGGTTTAATCGCTGTCTGGGAAATTAAAATAAAATAAACACCATGCTGGGAGGCGGGGCTGGACGAGATAAAACTGCTCTGGCATCAAACTATCCACCTAGCAACGATTTCACACATGTAAAAAAAAATTAAAAAGTAACGAAGGTTCAGTATTGTTTACACTTTACAGTACACTGGTACTTACTAATAAAAAGTAGTCCACTTCAAATGCGCACAAAATGCATTTGTTTTTTTCAACCGAAAAATGTGGAATGTTGTTTTTGTAGCTGAAGAGGGGCGGAGCTACAAAGTGATGATGATCAGTGAGAAAAAATTTTTCAAGATGGCGGATGAGACTGCGGTGAAACAGACATCTTTGAAAGATTTTTCAGCTGAGCCCACGATTGTTCAGCGATTTGATTTGAAACATTTTCAAAATTCAGTGTGTTTTCACTAAAGCTAACTATTTTGATGTTCGACTGAGAAACAGATGGTACTTCCTGTTAGTGAAACAGCCTTAGTGTTTCGTTTGAGACCCATGGTGCGTACTGCATACTGCAGGACATCGTCTGGGACCAGTAGCCTGTTTATCCACCACGCAAAGCACGCAATTGCATGGGGCCCCGCGGGCTTGGGGGGCCCCCTACTGGCCACAATCGGTTAACTCATTTAATGATTGCTTTTGACGTCATTTATTAACATGCGGCCCAGACGCATAGAAAGAATCGACCACGAAGCGAGCTTATCCAAGCGGTGCTCAAAAACTAAAGAAAACTAGAGAAATCATACTGAAAGTACAACATTGTTTTCGCCTAAAAATCAAAATAAAACATCTTAAGAGGACCCCAGCTATGCAGCCCACTGAACAAGCTGCAGCAGATGGCAGCGAAGATGAGTGCCCTGGCCCTGATACCCAGGCCGGCCATGTCCCACGATCTACTGGTAAGCTTTCTGATGACCCAGCGCTTTGGCCTGCGAAAATAACTGACCAACAAAGATGCAGCATTGTCAAAAGGGGACCAGTTCAAATAAAGGATTTAAATTTTCCTTAAAACTGTGACAAAATTCCTCGCCGTTTCACTGTGGACTGTTATTACAAAAAAATGAAAAACGAGGAGAGAATACAGAGAAATTGGTTGTTTATTCAGTCAGTAGTGATTCTCTGTTCTGTTGTAAGCTATTTGAAAGGGGAAGCACCTCTTCACTTAGCAGTAGTGGATTTCGCTCATGGATCAATATCCACAACCACTTAAAGAGCACGAAAAAGGCAAAGCGCATCGCACAAATATGCAAACCTGGCGCAAACTCGAAGACCGACTGAAATTAGGAAAAATTATTGACAGCAAGAGTCAGGAATTGCATGATCTTGAAACACAGCATGTTTCAGAAGGCTGTTTTTAGCAGAATAATTGCAGTTGTTTGTCATTTAGCAGAACGAAACCAGGTACTAAGAGGGCATTCAGAAAAGCTTTTTGAGCCCTATAATGGCAACTTTCTTAGACAGGTAGAGCTCATGGCACAGTCTGACCCTATAATGAGTGAGCATCTTAGAAGAATTGAGAGAAAGGAGAATTCAGCTGAAAGGACAAGATTTTTGAATATGCAAGACAAGAGACAAAAAGAAGACTCTCGCTTGAGGTAAAACCAAGAAAAGACCTTTAATTTCTTACAGCTAAAAGGATTCTCTATCATTTTGAGTAAGACAGTGCACACGATTCTTATTTTTTTCAAAACAAGAAATTTTGTGCAACAAAACTAACAATTTTGTGTGCTGTTACACGCTTCAAAGTAAAATATATCTGGTTTATATTTGTCTATTCTATATACTCAATATTACTGTTGTGCAAAATCAAAGGAAAATCTTAGGCAATGTTGGGGCGTGGGGGCCCCAGGTCCTGACTTTGCATGGGGCCCCCAAAATGGTAAACACAGGTCTGGGACACAGATACAGTACAGACAGTGGAGGAGGACAATTACATCATCAGCATTAGTATCAGTATCCAACCCGAACAAAACAAATGAACAAACAAAACAGTCTACGGTTCTGCTAATCAGTTTAACTGTCTATTCAACAAAAACATTTCATAAAATGATAATGACATGGCTGAACAGAACTCAAAAAAAGAAAAGAAACAGAACCTGATCAATGGACAGAGTCGGAAAAATTTGTTTGTTTAATTCTGGTTGCATTTTTACAACTACAGTTTTTTTTTAATTATTTATATTTGTTTATTTATGTTTATTTTATTTACAACTTTTATGCACACGCATGCACACACCACAAAAACAAAAAAAGCAGCGGTTGCCAAGTCACCATTGCACACCTTCCAGTAAATAACACATTATTTAAACACACAAACACACATCTGTTAACCCATCACTATTCCATCCAGCTTCTTCAAACAACATGCCTCAAGTGAAGACCCTTCATTTTCACATGTAAATAATTATTTATTCATTCATTTCGCAGATGTGACCCAGAGGACAGCATGTTTCCCAGACAGGGGATGAGATGCAGCTCTTCACACACACGAAGAGAGCGAGGCATTAATCCAATCAAGTGCGTTCTTTATGTGATTTAAGCTCCTGCTTTCTAAAAAAATTTTCGTGGCACGTATAACGAAGCCCTGACGTTGTCCATCTATCAACCTGGAAATTAAATAAGCAGCGTTTGGTGCGAGGGGCATCCCTGTGTATGAGGCCATGAAGCCTGGTTAATTAGGAGATTCTGACTGAGATGAAGGTGTTTAAAGAGGAAGGTGATCAGAATCGATCACAGGCAAGATCTCGTCAATGTCGGAAATTCTTCTGCCTTTCTGTAAAGGCTTCAGGGTGGGAAGCTACAGAAGAGCTTCTCACATGTGAAATAGTCATCAATCCTGCTTGGATGAATACAACATGTGACCGCTTTAAATGGCGTTTTCACATCAGTGAGAAAACTTTGTACGCTTGTTGCAGACGTTCATTGATGTGTTTTCTGTTTCTCTTATTTTTCATTTTCCTCCCCAAAACTAGCGTTACCACAACACACAGGGTTTTTGTGAGTGTAATTCAAGGTGCACGCTGCGCAAGCAGTTTCTGATTGGATGTCGGTTGCTAAGCAACTAGCCGTACCATTCGAACATTACCTCGGGTAAAAAGGTCTAACTAACCCCTGTTTAAAAGGTTAAAATTAGGTATTAGAACAACGATTCTTCAGCCGCGGTTAACTCATGGGGTGGGGATGAGTATAAAACATTTCTGTGAGAAATTCAATTGAATTTAAAAGGGTGATGAAATCCAGAGACGGGGAAACGTCACAGAGGTTTGAGTTTGATCTATGATGCTACTAAATATCAGTAGAGATGGAGGTCAGTTCGAAGACCAGATGGTTGTGAGATGAAAACCCATGATTAAATTTACTGTAGCTCTCAAACAATTCAAGTTGAATAGGATTTATGACAAAGAACTAAATTTAGGTGGCATTTACACTATATTTCCAAAAGTTTTCAAATCATTAAATTCAGGTGTTGTGTTTCAGGGGTTGGGCTCGGCCCCTTAGTTCCAGTGAAAGGAACTCTTAATGCTTCAGCTTCATACCAAGACATTTTTGGAAATTTTATACTCCCAACTTTGTGGGAACAGTGGCTACTTCCTGTTCCAACATGTGTGCACACCAGTGCACAAAACAAGGTCCGAAAAGATGAATGAGTTTGGTGTGGATGAACTTGACTGTCCTGCACAGAGTCCTGACCTCAACCCCATAGAACACCTTTGGGATGAATTAGAGTGGAGACTGTGACCCAGACCTTCTCGTCCAACATCAGTGCCTGACCTCACAAATGTGCTTCTAGAGGAATGGTCAAAAATTCCCATAAACACACTCCTAAACCTTGTGGAAAGCCTTCCCAGAAGAGTTGAAGTTGTTATAGCTGCAAAGGGCGGGACAACTCCATATTACATTCATGTGGATGTAAAAAGGCAGTCGTCCCAATACTTTTGACAATATAGTGTAGGTACTGCTCTCTTTTGTGTTTAATGAGAGTTGGTTACTAGATGTGGGTGTGTCCTGTGACACGACAAAGCTGAGAACATTATGCAAATTTATGCAAATATGTAGTGATTTCATCTCGTATGATATGATAGATCTATAAACACCAGCAATTTTTTTTTTACCCAAACCCCAAATCTCCTTCCAGAATGCTTCCTTTGCAATGTTAGCCCCGTAACCCACTGAGTATTGTTATCGCCATGGCAACCTGCAGTAGGAATGGAATTGCCTGCTTGCGACTCCACAGTGCAGCATCTATAAAGGGACTCATCTATAAAGAAACGTAGCTTTTGATGTGTCACACAATCCACCAGGGTGTGATGAAGGACCCCAGCTTGTGAAAAGACGTCTTAATCGTCTTGAAATGCTTAAAATGCTTCAGATCTTATTGAATAAAAAGTGACATGAACAGTCATCGCTTTGTTCTGAGCTCTGATAGCTGGAGGACGTCAGGAGAAAACTGAGGCTTTTTTATTTTTTATAGATTTCCCTGAAATAAGTGTTTTTTTAATTCATTCGGGACATGCAGCATCTGCATTAGATAATGATTTAATCTCCCATGATGCTCTGTGCATACGTCTCTCTCGCTCTCTCGCTCTCTCTCTTCTGAAACGCTTCTTTTATAAATAATACAGCGTCCGCTCTTCTATACCGCAGAGCACTTTCCAGTCAGAATGACATATAATTATTAGCATTAGTCCGGCCGCTACACTTTCCTGCATGTTGAAAGGTTTCATCTGGACGAAATAAATAAATAAAATAAAAAAAAACTTTCGTCAAAACACGTTTAAATTCTGCTATGGAGAAAAGCCACGGCACTCTGAAGCATAAGTCAAGCAGTGCTGTGAAACCAACTGCAGTCCATCTCTGAGAACTTTTTTTTGGAATGCTTTAGTTGTAGATTTTAACTACAAGAGCAAACAGGGAAAGAAAACACAAAATTTGAAGGTAAGGTGCTAGGCTAGGCTACGCTAAGCAAGGAAATCAGAAACAAGAAAACAAAAAGAACTATTCAGTAAACACAGAAATACTTTTGTTTCATTTGCTAGCTGGATTGGTTTGCTATTATTAAAATTAAATTTGTAGTTGTAGCTAGCTATTAACTGTGGCTAGTACTCAGTAGCTATCTACCATGCAGCTATGAAGTGTGTGTGTTAGTTTTGGCCTTGTACTGAGAAGCCTGAGTGTACTGAATGGATTACGATGGTGTTATCAGAGCTTTTGCGTGTGTATGCATGAAGCTGGGCACCACAGAGAAGAGTGTGTGTGGAATTGAATATGTGTGTGTGTGTGTGTGTGTGTGTGTGTATTTTACAGCATGCAGAGAGAAGCATGAATGGATTAGGATGCTATCAGTCAGTCATTAAAAAAGCCCCAATCTCCCATCTGTATAGTTTCAGAGGTTTAATCCATTTCTGGTGGCCTAGTTTCTGCATGTGGATGAGATGTGCGAAAATGGTGAATACAGACTTTTCTGTAAAAAAAAAAAGGAGGAAAGAATAAAATCTGTGTGTATATTTAGCTCGGAGCCTATCGGCGCAAAATAGAGCATAGACCTTGTTTATTCAAGCAGTAATTTATTGATTTCTGCTTACTGTAACTATTATTAAATGCAAATGTTCCTTATGTTAGCGTGACATAGTATTCTACTTATTTCACTCGGACTGAGGTAAGAGGATGCCAGATTGGGATATTCCATGCAAAATCAGAAATAAAGAAATAATAAAACAAATAGAAACTACTGAAACTATTCCAGACACTTGCTGTGACCTTGAACCTGCTTAAATCATTACCAGAATCTAATCCCTTCATCTCCTGGTTACTTTAATAATTCCACATCAATCCTTCAAGCATTCAGCCTCTCGTCCTTGAGATCCGGCTATAAACGAATTCATCAGTAACTGTGTTTCTGTGTCAGACGTCAATATTACACCATGTGCCGGTTTGTTTCCTAGAAATCCCACATCTGATAAGAAATTCTGACTTTTTCAGGACATCCTCACATCCTTTTAATTAGACATTTTTATACTCACAGAGGTCCCTGCAAACACATTCCCTGTAATCAGCTGCAATCATCTGACTGCCATCATTTAGTCAGCTACTAACTCAGTAGGACATCTCGACCCCTTGATAATTATACCTCTGATATTTGAAGCACACTTCAAAAAACGGGTATGGTCATTTGTGATGGATGGCTTGGAAGACGAGGACTAAAATGATGTCTCTTTCAGAATTTCCATTCAGTATTGACTAATCACTAACCGAGCTTAACCATGAAGAACTCACATTTAACACCAGGGGTATCCAGTCCTACCTGCAAAAAAAAGGTCATTGTGGGTACAGGTTTTCATTCCAACCAAGCAGAAGCAAGACCTGAATCTACCAAAAGCCTAGATCAACTGAACGGCTCCTGCTTGATTGGAAAGAAAACCAGCAGCCTCAGCCTTTTCAATTTATGGAATTACATGGTTACGGTTCTTGTTGCCAACTGATCTGATTTGGATTGAGTTTTTCAGAAACTGCTGCTTCCTCTAGACTCTAGAGGAGGATCATTGATGAGAGAAGTCTGAGGGGTCCAGTTTGACCGGAAGGCTACAGTAACTAGAATAATCATTCTTTACAACAATGCTGAGCAGAGAAGCATGTCAAAATTAACAACATATTATACCTTTAGGGCAGGGGCATCCAAACTTATCCGCAAAGTGTGGGAGCAGGTTTTCATTCCAGTCAACCAGAAGTTCCTGCTTGATTGGTATATAAACCTCACACTCACACCAGCCCTTTGTGGATTGGACAAAGATTGGACAAATCTGCTTTAGGGGATGGCCTACAACAGCAGATCACACTGGGTTCCCCTTAGGTCAACCAAGAACATTAATCTGAGGCTACATCAAGCACAGACTCACAAAAGGGACAGTTGAAGATGAAGGTAGAAATTTTGTTTATATATGAGATGTAGCTTGATGCAGAACTTCTCACTGAATCTCATAGTACTCGTACCACGAATACAAGAGGTATTCCTATTCAAATTCAGATTCCTTACACTAAGCAGCTTCATAAAAACAAGGCCAGAATGTCAGAACTAAACAAGCAGCTGCTGCCTTCATGGATCTTTAACTATTTTTCAAATGTACCTATTAAATATTTACTGTTTTGTGTGCTACAAGAAAAAAACTTGATATCTTTAATTCATCGTGCTGTATGTTAAAATGATGAGGTGAGGGAGCTGTGGCCTCATTGCTTTTTTGCAGTTATAGAAAAATAATCAGGGCTTCTTTGGCTCATGACTCAGAGACTGCCACCAGATCCTGGGGCACTAAAGCAGAGCATCCCCCTGATGCATTGAATCCAGAAGACTGTTTCTTAGATTGTCTACCAAAATGTGGAAACAAGAGTTCTCCACAGCTCAAGTGGTTAAAGGTCTGGGTTGTTCAAGCCGGGATCAAGCCCAGGCACTACCAAGCTGCTACTGTTGGGTCCTTGAGCAAGGCCTTTAACCCTCTCTTCTCCAGGGACACTGCATCATGGCTGACCTTGTGCTCTGCCTCAACCTCCAACTTGGGTTATGTGAAGAAAGAATTTCTTGATCTCTCCCCACACTGTATTTCTTAATACTACCAGTCTGCGTACATTATACTATATGTGACCTTAAAGCCCTGTGATCCTCAGAAGTCTGCACCTCATTAGGCATGAGTCTGCATTTGTTTGGGCTTTGCTAAAGGCTCATTAAATGCAAGTATCCTATTCTCTTGAATCTCCCATGGATCACATGGGTAATCAGTAAGCTATAAAGAAACCAAACATACACACTACAATACAATCCCAAGCTCTCCCAATGCACAATGCTCTCTTTGAAGGCTAGTTAGCACCAATCACAGATTCACCACCTTTATCACAGCTTAATACTCCTATTTAAAACTTGTGTATACAGATGGCACCCAGATGACTGTACTATGATTGCTCACTGGTGCTGAAAGGTAATTACTGGAGTAAAGTAGACCAGATTAGGATACAAATGTGGGCAGAAATACCTTCCCTAACCCAAAGATTACAACTGAATGTGTTTGCATAAAGTAGTGGTCAATAAACAAGACTCCCAGATCCAGGGGAATTAATCTCTTGTACCATCCCTCTAGGGCTAGACTGGGTGTTAGGACCAGGACCAGGGCTGGGAACCTGATCCAGGGAAAAGACTTGGCAAAATGGGGACTGGTTCCAACGGGGTTTGTTACCTCAGTATACCTTTAGTTACCTCAACTTTACCTTTAGTGTAGGTTACCAATGGAAGTGGTAGTGATTAAGGTGTTGGATCAATGACTGGAGGCTTGTGGGTTTGAATCCAGTGTCCACCAAGATTACTCTACAAGTGGTGTACTCTCCTGTGAAATCCACACTGACCCTTTTGCTGATGAGATCCACACTGACCCTTTGCTTGTGAGATTCACACTGACCCTTTTCTGGTGAGATTCACACTGACCCTTTTCTGGTGAGATTCACACTGACCCTTTTGCTGCTGAGATCCACACTGACCCTTTTCTGGTGAGATCCACAGTGACCCTTTTGCTGATGAGATCCACACTGACCCTTTTGCTGATGAGATCCACACTGACCCTTTGCTGGTGAGATCCACACTGACCCTTTTGCTGATGAGATCCACACTGACCCTTTGCTGGTGAGATTCACACTGACCCTTTTCTGGTGAGAGCCACACTAACCCTTTTCCAGTGAGATCCACACTGACCCTTTGCTGGTAAGATCCACACTGACCCTTTGCCAACGCCTCTGTGTTTCCCTGTGATTTTTTTTTAATGAATTCACTTTGCAAGAAGGGAACAGTGGCTTATTTGATAACACACTCATCTGAATGTAACAATGATTATGATTGAGGGCAGGAGACCTGAAGCAGTGATGGCCTCTATATGTGTGTGTGTGTGTGTGTGTGGCATCATTACACAATACACTGTACACACTTCCTCTTTCCATTATTTTCTTTCAGTTTTTTTTTTTTAGCTCAGTTGAACACTTAAGTGATTATATGACAAAAGACCCACAGAACAAGAAAAGAGGTTTCTTCAGGAAGATGACTCCCATCTTTTTTTAAAGGCTTGATTTTGGCTAATTGTGGATTTCACTTTGAGAAAATTGCATTTCGAATTAGAAAAAAAAGACTTTTATCATCAAGCAAAGGTCATGAAAATCAATTGGGTTGTGCCAGGAGAAGCATGTGATTCACGTGTACTGGGGTTTTCTCACGTGAGTGAGATCTGGTATTAACATATCTGTATCTGTTACTTATTTATTTATAGATATATTTTAAATGATTAAGCTGTATTCTATTTTCAAGTTAATGAGACATTGGGGACTTTTGAGGTCTAACATACTATTTAGGGCAGTCTAACATGTCCTATTTGGAGTATTTAGTGTCTAATATATATTAGCTGGGGTATTTTATACACCCTATATGGGGATTTAATGCCATAACATGTCCTCTACATTGGGTATTTATGCTCTAACATGTACTAATTGTGGTATTTAGTACCTAACACACCGTATTTGTGGTATTTACTGTATGCTCTAACACATCCTTAGACTGTTTTGTATCTAACATCCTACCTGAGGTATTTAAAGTCTAACATGTCCTATTTGGGGTATTTTGTGTTTGACACATCCTATCTGGGGTATTTATGCTCTACATGTCCTATCTGGGGTATTTAGTGTCTAACATGTCCTATTTGGGGTATTTATCTGTAACACATCCTATCTGGGGTATTTATGCTCTACATGTCCTATCTGGGGTATTTAGTGTCTAACATGTCCTATTTGGGGTATTTACCTCTAACACATCCTATCTGGGGTATTTATGCTCTACATGTCCTATCTGGGGTATTTAGTGTCTAACATGTCCTATTTGGGGTATTTACCTCTAACACATCCTATATGGGGTATTTATGCTCTACATGTCCTATCTGGGGTATTTAGTATCTAACACATCCTATCTGGGGTATTTATGCTCTACATGTCCTATCTGGGGTATTTAGTATCTAACACGTCCTATCTGGGATATTTAGTATCTAACACATCCTATCTGGGGTATTTATGCTCTACATGTCCTATCTGGGGTATTTAGTGTCTAACATGTCCTATTTGGGGTATTTACCTCTAACACATCCTATCTGGGGTATTTATGCTCTACATGTCCTATCTGGGGTATTTAGTATCTAACACGTCCTATCTGGGATATTTATGCTCTAACACATCCTATCTGGAGAATTTAATGCCTAACGTCCTATTTGGGGTATTTTGTGTCTGACACATCCTATTTGGGGTATTTATGTTCTAACACATCCTATCTGGGGTATTTATGTTCTAACACATCCTATCTAGGGTATTTATGTTCTAACACATCCTATCTGGGGTATTTATGTTCTAACACATCCTATCTGGGGTATTTATGTTCTAACACATCCTATCTATGGTATTTATGTTCTAACACATTCTATCTGGGGTATTTATGCTCTAACACATTCTTTCTGAGGTATTTACAGTCTAACATGTCCCATCAGGGGTATTTATGTTCTAACACATTCTGTCTGCGGTATTTACAGTCCAACATGTCCTATCTGGGGTATTTAGTGTCTATTTATGCTCTAAAACATCCTACCTGGACGGTTTAGTATCTAACACATCCTATCTGGGGTATTTACAGTCTAACATGTCCTATTTGGGTTTTTTTAAGCTCTAACATGTCCTGTCTGTGGTATTTAGTGTCACACACATTCTGTCTGTGGTATTTACTGTTGAACATGTCCTATCTGGGGTATTTATTTTCTAACACATTTTTTCTGGGGTATTTATTGTCTGACACATCCTATCTAGGGTATTTATGCTCGAACGCATCCTATATGGGTTTTTTATGCTTTAACACATCCTATCTGGGGTATTTAGTGTCAAACACATTCTGTCTGGGGTATTTACAGTCCTATCTGGGATATTTGTGCTCTAACATGTCCTATCTTGGCTATTTACAGTCTAACACGTGGGGAATTTAGGGTCTAACATCGCTCTGTACAATGTGTTTTTGTGTACAGATGTGTAGTGATTGTTAAATGATGTGACTAATATTAATATTAATAAGTCATTTCTAAACCAATCTTGTTATTATTAATAAAGAAGATGTAAACAGAACATTGTGTATTTATCTTCTGTAGAGCAGACAGTAAACACTGCACTCGTCTTCGTGTTTTTCTGTTTATCGCCGTGGCCTTGACACACTCTGCAACATGAGCAAGAACGCACCGGGGTATTTTATATTTAGCCTTGCATTCAAATATTTTATGGAAGAGAGAGACAGAGAGCGAAAGTTGCCAGAATGAAATTTTAATTAATTCATCTCTCATTGGAGATGCTTTTGTTTGCAGCTAATTCCAGGGTGAGATCTACACGTGGATGCGTCCATGCAGCAGGTGAACAGACGATCTGTTAATTTGTCCTCTAGCGTAATTTGTGATGAGAAACGTCAAGCTTGGCAAGATAAATTTGAAATGAAGATTAAAAAAAGATTCACACAAATAAATAAATAAATAAATAAATAAATAAGTGTTACTCTTGTAGGACTGAAGTCAGCTAGCTTCAGGTGGACAGAAGAGCATGCTTTTAGATTCCTCTAAAGATCCCTGAGGATGCACAGGTCCTTTTGGTTGACTGCTCCATCTGGTGCGAAGAGACAAACCGTAACATGCATACCACTTATCCGCTTTTAAAGCTAGCATCTACATTCCGCTGGGGAGAACGTCAGATTAGAGATGATCCCATGATCATCTGGCTGTACTTTAAAAATCATCTCATCGCCTGCCATCGTTCCAAATAAACCAATTACTCTCGATCGACGATCTCAATGAGATTCTACAAAACAGTCCGTTGGCTAGTTCGAGGTCCAGTGTGTGTTTACAAAAAGTACGAAATGTAAAAGCACAAGTATTTGACTCAACATGACAGGAAAGTTTTCACTGACGTGCTTCGGTTTGCCAAAGGATTGACACGTCCTTTAAAAACAAACAAACAATCTGACAAGAAAAACAGATGGCTTCCAAACGAGTGGATAAAGAAGTGCAGGTTTATTTTCTGCACATGAAACAGGTTTAAAGTGAAACAAAATGCTTCTGTCTACACAGTAATCCTGTGCATTAAAGGGTAACATGTTCGTTACTCATCCAGACCTTCGTACGTGAGGAATTTTACTAATTTGTAGTCGAAGTATCTTAAATAAGTTTGTTCCTGGAAATTTAGAAAACGCATTTTTAACTTGTTAGCACTGACTAGCTAACAAGTTAAAAATGCTGGCTGGAAATGAGAACCCAAGATTGTCTTTGTGTTGTTTGTAGTTTTGGTCACTTGATCGGGTCTTTTGTCCATTCTTGGATCAATGTGCAGATTTTTTGACACTCTGGATGATGTTTTATTCACTGACACTCTGGAGCTCTTGATATCATAACTGTATATAACATAATTGTATTTAACACAAGTAACTGCTTCTCCATGGCGTTCCTCAGGGCTCCATCTTAGGTTTGAACTTATTCCTATACACATGCTCCCTCTGGGACAAACTGCACATAAACATGGCATGATGTTACACTAATTATCTGGCACTCGATGTTCTATGTCTGTACGTAGAGCGGGCTTTAAGATTAGGAGGCCAGTTGTTTGTTTTGGTTTGTTTTTTTTTCAGTGTCAGTAGAAGCTGAAGCTGAAGAAAATCTAGAGGCTGGAACCTAGTGAACATTTGCTTATAGCTGCTGTAATGACTTTCAGAGATGCTGAACAACGCGAAAGGGATAAAAGCAAGTGCTGTTGTTCTGCTACAGATGACATTAAAAGAGAAAGGTGTAACAGGACAGTAGCTTCTCTGTACGGAGCGCCTGCTTAATTACTGGGCTAATTGACCAAGTAGAGAGAGAGAGAGAGAGAGAAGAATGAAAGAAGTACAGTGCAGGGAAGAAAGTGACAGAGAGTGAGTGAGAGAGAGAGAGAGAGAGAGAGAGAGAGAGAGAGAGAATGAAAGAAGTACAGTGCAGAGAAGAAAGAGAGCGAGAGAGAGAGAGCGAGAGAGAGAGAGAGAGAGATGGTGTTATAACGAGACAGTAAGCACCTCAGTGAATAATTTCATCTCCAGGTAGGGTTTTTAATGAAAAAGGCAAAAACACTTAATGAAGCATAAATTTTCCGGTCGTCTCATTCCAAGTCTCATCACACATCGAATTTAGCAACTTTTTTGAACAAGAAGGCAGGTTGGTGAAGAGTGAGATTGCCGCTGTGTAGTTAATTAATAGCTGTTAATTCAGACTCGGAGGCCGTGAATAAACGCCGCTCGCAGTCGACTTCATCTCCGTTCGTATGAACGCACACGGACGCAGCCGCATCTCCAGCTGCAGACTTTTAATTGACTCTTTAACCTACAGAGATGTTAAAAGAGACACATCCTATCTTTCTCCGTATTTATCTCCAAGATAAACAGAGAAAAAACACATGCTAATTTTATCTGGAAGACCTGGAGACTTCAAGCAGGTTAGAAAAAACATCTTGTCAATTATGTCAAGATTTTTGTTGTTGTCTTGTTTTTCAGCCATAGACTGAGACCACCGAAGACAACCACAGAATGCCACAGGAGGTCTTTCCTACCAGTGGCCATCAAACTCTATAACTCCTCCCCTTTCAATAAGGAGCAGAGCTGACCAAATGAACATTGACAGTATCAAAATTTGATAATCACATTGTACATTAATATAATACCATGTGCAATATTGTATTATGTGCGATATGTTCTAGCATCTTTTTTGTACTTTTAAATACATTTTGTAACTGACACCAGATTCAGTAATCAGCATGAATGTTAGCACTTCTGTGATGTGAAAGATTTTCATTCCTGAGTCTACTGGAAGCCAGCATCATCTGATTAGTCCATGCAGGTGGATCAGTTGTGACTGGACTGGAAACCTGCCCCCACACTGGTCCTTTGTGAGTAAGACCTGTGGAGCTAGACTATTAAACAAACCAAACCTTTAGTCCTACCTCGTGTTGATGACACTGCCAGTCCACTTAGTCCTCTCATGGTCAATAATATTTTATTGAATCTTTTGCTCCAATAAAAAAGTATTGACAGGATGGATAGACCTACCTCATCCTTCAAAGATCACACATTTATGAAGACCTGTGAGCTTTATTGGAACAAGCAGATGAATAAGGTACAAAGTAGCTTGAAAAGAAAATAAAGAATGAAATTCATCTATGTTTGTACCTCTCCTTTAGTGATACAGACATCAATAATTTTGCGGTTCAGCAAATCTAGGACAACGATTCAATTTTTCTGCTTGTGTTCATCCAATTAAATGCTGTTAAACATGGTTGGTGGAGAAAAAAAAACAGGTTCCAGTCTGATCATGTTGGTCTACGTACACCACCAGGGCTTCTCCATCCGTGAGAGAATGTAATATCAATTCATCAAGGAAAAAATCTCCAAGTGATGACTCTATGGTTTCCTGCCAACAACTGACAGTTAGCCATGTTTCAAACGTACGAAATAAACACACAACATCTCCTCATCCATGGGATCATCCTCTTTAAAGTGGATGCAGCAGTGAGAAATCCTCCATCGCTGAATCAAGATTCTTTAGTATTTAACGTGGACTCTGAGCTCCGGTCAGGTTTGGATAGATTTGTCGGGAATGTGGTGCATCTTGAATGCCATTGGACGTTGTGCAAATAATTCAAGAACTAATCATCATTCTGACTTCCTGTCTCTGAAGAAATTAACTTACAGGACCAAATCTCGGTTCTCAAGCCGTTTCTTGGAGGCTGGAAGTGATCTCAGATGACGGTTAGATCTTGAGATTTCCTAGATATGAAATGACAGACGAAACAGGCAATAAATATCCTTCTATATGGATGGTAGATTTTTGTGTGCAGCTGTATAGATGGCTCTGTGCCATGTTCGGGTTATAGTCTAGTTTTGTCTGTTTGAGCAGAGCTTGAACAGCTTTATACAAAACCAATAGTGATAGAAAATCAGTGTCTGCCTCTGCAGAGCTTGAAAATGAAGCAGCCTAATCAGGAAGTTATGAGATGATCAACAAAAACTTGAAGGAAAAGGACTAGTCTGAATGCAAATAGGTGAGACGGGTGAATAAGTGCTTGATTTATGTCATAATCTGAGGATTATAGGGATTGGTCAGACAGGACTAAAAGATTTGAGAAGGGTCCAGACATCAGTGTTCCTTCAGGACATAGTTCTCCAAGTTAATGAGGTACTGAAGATGCCCATGGTGATTGCCAAGGACGAGCATTCTAGTCTATGCTGGTGTTCCCTCAAAGTATAGAGATGACAGGCTGGTTCCATTCAGCATCATATGGACCTGGAATAGCCGGCTTGAGAAGTGACCTTAGAGATGTCTTCTAGATCAGTTTGTATGTACTACCCTCTGATGTACTGGGCTGATGTAGTGGGGAATTGATTTTTGTACCATTTCTGAATGGTTTAGTCCTGATTCTCTGGTACACTGCGGTTTAGCATAACTCCACACAAGCGCAGTTTGTTGCAAACTACACAGAAATTCATTAAAAATTCATTTCAATTCATGTAGCATCAAGTCAACATACTGACTAGTGGAAAACAGAATTGGACATCACATGGCAAGAGGCTGGGGTAGGGCTTGATACAGGCTGGTCGTATACGGCGAGAACCCATTCACCTCTCAGCAGGACCCTTCAGCTAGAGCAGGTTGAGGAATAGATTCAGCGCAGTGTGCGGATGAGTCCAGGGATGAGTTGCATTGATTATACAGCACCATGACATATATACTGTATATATGTATAGCAGGCTGTCATCATATTTTTCTTCCAGAAACATTGCCACAGACATGTACACATAGCTACATTGCCAGAGACTCGTAAAGAGACTCGTGAATGCTTGCACCTGCCACATGCCCTTTCCTCTGACAAACAACAAAACCCATTCACACATTCAATTTAATGCTAATTAAGATGAAGCAAGGTCTGAAATCTCTATTGATTCAGGGACTGTTCTGAAGACTCACACGTGATCTTACAACAAAACAACACGTGACACATTTTGAGTGCTTTCTCAGTAAGGGGCAAAGTGGGGTTTTTAGAAGCACTTATGCTAATTCACTGTTAATTTGAACCATTGATGTATTTATATGAATGCTACTGTATTGCACACTCACACAGATTAGCAGCTAGTGAGAACAGAGAAGTGTCTTTGAAAAGAAAATGTTTAAAACAGAAATCATGTTATTTTGGTGCCTCCGATAATGCTTCCAGGTTCAGAAAAGTAAGTTGATTTAGCAGTTGTATTTGAAGTATCCGTGTATAAACACTGTATCATTCATTCATCTTAATTAAGGAGATTATCCTGGTCAGGGGTCACACTGAGATCGGGAATTACAGGAAACACTGGTTGTGAAGAGTCTATACACCGACCCCAGCCCTGGCTCATCTGCAAAACGGCCCACTCCTGCCACCACCTGGCCCCTCCCTCAAATTCCAAAACCCACACCCCAACCTCCATTCACATAAACCACAAGAGTGACATTCCTGTTTTTCCCCCACTTCCTCCCCCCTGTGCACACACCCCTGGCATCACGAGGACCTGTGGAAGCTGTGGAGTTGCATCACGAGGCTTGCGACCCCTGTGCCATTCTGTCAGATGCTTTTTCGCCGTGACTTGCCATCTGTGCGCCGCGCCCCTTTCCTGCTGTGTCACATACGTCATGGTGCGAATGCTCACAAATAGGTGACAGTGTGTGTTTGTGTGGCGAAGCCTGTGATTAGCTGCATGTTTACACAGATGCTCTTTTAGCTCTCATGCTCCAGCTCTGACAAAAGCAGGCGACATGGGTGGTAAAGTTAGCGGGAGAAATGACTGTGGAGGTTCTGACTCTCAGCTGTCATTCTGTGAATAGTGAAAGGTTTGGGGTGGGAAAGTCACAGCAAACTTCACCATGTCAACAATTACAGTTTTTTAATCTGTTTATGCGTCTGTGAATGAGGTGATTCTCATAGCTGGCCCTCATTCATAATGAAGTATGTAAAAGAACATGCTAAATATACACATTTCCATAAACCTGCCAATGAAATTAGCTTAAAAAAATGCTACGAAGACAAAAGACGAAAACACTGCAAGCCACAACAGGGATTCATTTCATAATGCTAACAACCGACTACATGCTAGCTGCCTACACTCTGTGACATCATCAGGTGAAAATCTTTCTTCCGAATCGTGATGGAGAGGTAAAACGATGCTGAGGAGTTTTCCTTCCGTGAGGAGGCTAAAGTTTGGGCTAATCCGACGCTAATACACTGTGTTGTCAGCTAGAAAGCGAGACAGGCTTGCTGAGTGATCTGAATGCCCGGGAGGGTTAGCAAGCCCTCTGCAGGAAACGTGAGCTCTATTTTAAGCTCCATGCCTCACAGATGCACTAAGTGCTCAGGGAACATGGCGTTTGTGATCTAAAAATAGCTGTGTTCGGGCAGAAGTGGCTAAATATTTTATAGTAGCAAAAAAAGCTAGTGCTAAATATAAATGACTGAAATCTGAGGTGATTATTTTGGAATGTTTACAGGTTATGTGGAAGCTCAACTAGCTAAGGTGCTTATTTCTACTCACCTGATGGCAAAACCTTCCAGAATACTGCACTAAATATTGAATAGGGTGTGGTTTTCAACACAGCCCATGTAGCCTAGTATCACTACAATGGCTAATAGGCTAAAACTAGTCCAGTTTATGGATTTCTTAACACTTTAACACTCCATGACTTAATAAACAAATGATTTATGAGCAACACGTTCTACTTTTTTATCCATTTATAGTTATATTTAAGTAATAATATCGGGTAGTGATGTCACTCATCTTGTGACATCACTAGCCGAGCTTGTACAAAGCCCCGCCCCCAGTTTTATACAGAAACACTAAGTGAAATGTGAGGTTTGGGTTGAATTCCACATCCGATATAATCAAAATCAGCCGTGCATAAATGTGCATTCACACAAACAGTCGCATGTTATTACTATTAACCTCATGAAGTGTAAATGGATGCAGAGACACACGGGCGTGCGAGAGCTCATGTGAATCTACATGTGAAAGAAAGTGTGTGTATGTGTGTTATTTTTAGCTGCTTGTTGCTGTTAGCTTGGCACGTGAGTGAGCTCTGCCTTCCCCAGTGAAGAGAACACAGTGAGGTGGAAAACAGCAAAACAGCATCAGTCACCATGTGTGTGTGTGTGTGTGTGTGTGTGTGTGTGTGTGTGTGAAATTGTGTGTGCAGATTGCTCTACCTCTCACTCCAAGTCAGATCTTTTACAAAACGTATCCTGGACACTGTGTACAGGAAGTTGGACGTGCCTCAACATCAGGGTGTAAATTCTTTTACTTCCATTCGTTCATGTTCGTTTTTGTTTCTATGATAACCGGTAATTCTGTGATGACGGACACTCCATTCGCTAATCACACACAAGTCAGAAGGAGTTAAAGTGTTAGACTTGTCAGTAACGATCTCCGCTTCTTTGAGATGGCGCTCTGAAGCGGCTCCACGTTTATCTTCTTCTGAAGCGGTCATGACATTTATGAAGGCGGGAGAAAAGCCGACTGTCAGAATTTATTGCATTATCGTGCCGCGAATGGCGGTAGACACAAATGCCTTCTTTTTAAGATTGGATGCTATCGGAGCGCTACGAAAGAGAAAAGTTGTGTCCTGAGGCTGTCAAGGTGCAAGAAAGGGGGGGTTTCAATAGTAAAGTGGGGTGAATTTGATTCAGCTCTCGTCAGGTCATTCCACAGGTTTGCATGATGCTACCACCACCGTGCTTCAACGTTCTCTCTTGGTCTAACTGGACTGTAAAACATCTTGCAACAAGGTTGTGAGTGATTTTGTCAAGCTTAGATGTTTCTTCTTTTTTCTTTCTTTGTGAACGATGTTCCATCTATCTGTCCCATCCCATCACCTAGACATGAGGAAGATGAGCTTGTGCTCACATGCTGAGAGAAATCAGTACGTGTCATATGTTCCTGTAGCTCCGTTAAAGTTGCTGGAGGTCTCATGGCAGCCTCCTTGGTAAGCTTTTGTCTTGTCGTTTTATACATTTTGGAGGAACGTCTTGTTACAGTGTTCCACTGTACAGCTAATGTTTCGGATATTATTTTCTTTCTTTGTGTATCATGGCTTCAGCAGTCAGATGAAAGCAGGATGATATGGAGAAATTCCTTCAGATCATTATTTAGGGTTAATCAGAATCAGATCACTGATGCCAGCTGCGGATAATGACCTCTGAACATGAGGGCGAATATAACTGCTTCATTACAAGCCCAGTCACATGACCATTAAAAGGGTGCGCATACTTATACAGCCAGGTTTATTACACACTTTTCATTTTTCATTTTTTCCTCCACAGTTTTTTTTTTTCACTTGAATTTTTCTTTTTTTAATACAATGTTTTATTAGTTCATATTCTAATAATAGAAATTATTCATATTTCACATATTTTCTCTCTCAGTATATAGAAGGTTTGATATAGAGTACATACAGAAAGAAATATAAAATGTACGCTGTGTAATGCAAATCATATGACATATTTAACACACTGAAAATAAACTTATTACAATAAAAAAAACCAATTTTTTAACATGACAATTTAATTAACTTTTTTTCCCAGAATTAACAGAATTAAGAAAATACAGTTGTAGAGTAAAGATAATTGAAAATGAGGCATTAACATTATTTCAGGATGATTTTCCATGCAGGAAAAGTTCACGTTTCAGGAAGGTGGTGATGAGTTGATTACGGGGTTGAAACCTGAAATGGAACATGTTTAGACCGTCACGGATCTGCGGCTTAAATTCTACCTCCAGGGTCTTTAAAGTGCCCCTGGCAACAAACCTGTTTAAATGTATTTATTGTACAATTTATGTATACATGTTAAATTTAAAGTTCTAGTATCAGGGAGGTTTTTTCTTGATGAACCAACATTAGTAGAATTGATATTTGCTAAATCAGGTTGATCTTTCAATCCATGCACTGATTAAAGACCTTCTAACCCAGTGACCTACAAATTACGATCTTCTCCAAGCAGATAAGTGACGGACCACAGAAGAAGAAAGCAGAGATTTTTCTTCTACTCAGTTGTCTTCATGTTGCCCTTAGAGCTAATGGTAATCAGGTTTATGGATTTGATTGAAATCTCATTTTTGCTGATTTGTTTACGGGCGTTTTGGTAAATTTGATTTCGCAAACCAGATTTCACGCTTTTTCACATCTGAGTGTGTTCTTATTGACCAGCCAATAACGATCAACGTTTGTTATAGTATAATTGTTCACATACTGATGTGAGGATATTAAACCACCAGTAGTGATGTGAGGATATTAAACCATCAGAACGTCATCAAGTCATATTGTATTGTATCATGTGGAAGCCTGAGGTTTACACCCCTAGTTGGCCCTTGTTTATCCCGCATCTTCATATCTGCCCAAAATAATGTAACCCTTAAATAACCTAACACTTTTTTATCGCATCCCATATGATCACGGTCCACAGGGACATGCTGAGTCTCAAGCAGCTTCCTAAAAGAAACAGAAAAACGTAGTTATGTTGGATTGACCTTGTTGGTCAGAAAGGTCAGAGGAGAATGGCTTGGGAAGTTATGGTAACAGAAATGACCACTATTTACAACCGTGGTAAGTAGAAAAGCATCTCCACATCGTGTCATAACTTGGGGCTACAACAGCTGAAAGGCCACATCGGGTTTCAAAGACAGGAATCTGAGTCTGACAGGAATCAGCCACACACAGCTGTACAGCTGAAGACTGGACGAAGCTCGTGCTCATGGTTTGTTTTTATTTCACGTCTCGCTCTTTTCTCTCACAGATATGTGACTTATTGTTTTCAATATGCCTCTTATTTCGTCACTCGTTCTCAGTGTCCTCGTAGCCATAAAGGGACTTGATTCGATTTGACTCTGAGGACTGGAAAAAGCTCTAGAGCTGCTTCTTCTATCCCAAGTATGAGCTGTGAAATTTGATTAGCATGCCTGTCTATTGGACGTTTTTATTAAAGATGACTCATATTGCATGGAATATAGAAGTCAGAGCTTTCTGGGCTCACTTCCCATCTGCCGCTGATACACTCAGACTTTCACTCACGATGTCATTTATTAAATATTTTCATTTGCCGACGTTTATTTGTTATTTTGGCCTGAAGCAGATGGACGGATTTCCATAGGCTCTCGCTCACTATTCAGTCGGACTGGACATATGGTGTGAGGGTAATGAGTGTATGTGGTGTTCTGGTGGATGTTCCAGAGTCCTGGAAGACATCAAGACATCAGTAGTGATAGAGAGACACATAAAACCAGGTATAAAGGTGTATAGGTCTTGAGAGTGTTTTGGTGTAGCAACAGCCTCAGCAACAGCATCTCCAGAGTCCCCAACATTAGTGGCAAAACTGTTAAGGCTCTGATCAGAAGCTTGGGGATTCAAGCTGCCACTCCTGGACCCTTGAGCAATGCCCTAAACCCTCTGTGCTCCAGTCTTACCCCAACTTTAATCTCCAGACAACACTGGTGGCAAAGGGTCTGATCAGAAGGTTGGGGGTTCAAGCCCCAGCATCACCAAGCTGCCACTGCTGGGCCCTCTCCACAACATTGGTGGCAAAACTGTTAAGGCTCTGATCAGAAGGATGGGGGTTCATGCCCCAGCATCACCAAGCTGCCACTGCTGGGCCCTTAAGCAAGACACCGAACCCTCTGTTCTCCGCTTTGACTTCAAATTCCTAACAAACTGGGATCTCCAGACAGAAGGTCAGGGATTCAAGCTGCCACTACTGGACCCCGAATCCTATCTGCTCTAGGTGTATCATGGCTTCTGGAGACACTATGTGAATCAGGAAGTATGAGTCATACAAAGTGTTCATTTTAACACTAAAGCTTGTCTTGCTTTATTTTTAAAACCCTACCCCATGCGGCTATGATCTAACATCCTTCCATAAGAACAGTCACGTCCTATCGAAGTCAGATCTAATGAAAACACCACAGGAGATGGTCCTAGATTAGTGTGATTATAATATAACATATGGATATGTGGCTTGGGGGTCAATCGAAACTTTGTGCAGAGATTCAGAGTGAAGGTGATCCTATATTGCCTTTGGCAACTCTTCAGAAAAGTGCTGACACTGGAGACTCCTTTCCCTACATGATAAATAAACATCTTACAGAAAACCTCACAATGATTGGAGCAGTGTGTATCAGGGTGAAGACAAATCCAGATGCCAGACTTCCATACAAGAATAAGGATTATCCTTTGCTCTTTTTGTTCTACAGGATCTACAAGCAGAAACAAGTCACTGGAAGCAACGTCAAGAGCAGTTCCGGGTCTGTGGAACATGCCGGCATTGAGTATCGACGCATGAACCCAATATGTCACTGCCAATTAAGACACCACAAAGGAAATGGGCATTATTTTGACTTGGTGCTCAACTACGATGCACACTCGACTTCCAAACAGTGGCAGGTGAGGGTCTAAAATGGCTACACAAGTCCACCAGGCTCATACCATGGACATGTTTCTCTTCAGAACCTTAAACACTAAGCCTTCACTGTTTACCCTTCTCACGTTCATGCTGTAAATGCTTGAAATATGGCGCAATAGAGCTGGAGTTTGGAGCTGTTTGGGTTCTTGGTGATTGACAGGAAGCTGAGCATCATATTCTAATGACACATATAAATATATATCCACAGTTAGCTGAAAAGCATACATGACTGCCATCCAAACAGGCAGGGGAAGGGCAAAACAGAAAGTAAAAAACTTTTTAAACTAAAAATACTTTTTAAATACCACATTTATATGAATAATTCTTAAATAAATATAATGCTGATTAAATCTCTACATGACAGCTGACATACAGTAAACCATGAGGTGGTAAGAAAAGCTAGTCATTGTAATTAGTTAGGCAAGCAGCTAGTTAACAAGTTATGACTCTGTAGATCAAATAAATTAAACCTTCTAGCTATTAGTGTGCTTGCTAACAAGTGAGGAAAAAGAAAATAAACGTGAGAACTGTTTTCGGAAATGTTCCACAAAACCTTTATTTTCTTTTTCAGACTGATAAGACGAAGTGTTAGCAAAGGAGGAAGTGAGGTCACACTTTAGCGATGACGGATGCCAGGAGCTCATTTCCGGAAAGGTAATTAAGGGGAAAAAAACATTATAGCTCATATTCCTTACACTCGCTCCAGCTTCCTGTTTCTTTTCACCATTTCACCATTTTATTCATCTGTTTACACCAGCGATGTACAGAAAGTAACAGAACTCTTAACCACTTACAGGAAAGTGCAAAAGTTTTTAAAATTTACAATATCTAAATATTACAGCCAGTTCATGTCTCGTACAGAGAATAGAAAGATTTTGTTCCAAAACTATTGATTCAACATAAAACCTTAATTAGATGCAAATTTATTCACATCCTTTCTGACTGCTGCTTAATGAAACCATTTCAAGTGTCTCGTGACAAGATTTCAGGCTTCCATGGGATTTCTTTCTCTCTCTCTCTCTGTATCTCTATCCTTTTATGAGAAACTCACATGGCAGGAAGTTCAGCATTTTTGTGTGGCTAGTAAAACAAACCTTTCGTTCCTGTTAGGCTTGTGCATGGTGACAGAGCCTCCGGGCCTGACTCTATCTTTAGAAAGCTTGATGGATAATTTCAGCATCTACCTTTAATATTTCAGTGGAGGGGGGGGGGCCCTTTTGCTTCCAAGAAATAGCGCCGTTCCTCACAGAGGGTTGAATAATAAACGAGGAAATTTTTTAAAAGCATCCGTGGCACGCTCAGGCCCGGGCTAAAAGCAGGTGAGCAGCAGGGTGTTTTTATTTATTTATTTATTTATTGTAATATATTCATACATGGGGCGCTTTTGGGGTCAATGTTTCATGCGGTTTATACACATTGGCATATAAACACTGTATTATAAACTAAAGTGTTAGCGATGCTGTATTATCTTAATCTGGAACATTCCTTCTCTTTTTCTTAATGTATATCAAATATATCAAACATTTTATTCCACTGAGGTAAAAACAATCACAACAGCCTGTAAACAGAATTAGATCTTTCTTAACTAACAGCTTAACCAGAGTGAAGCTAGCAGACAAGCTAATTAGCCACTAACGTTTTCAGTTCTCACTTCATGCTTAATAGCTAGAGACAGAAAATTGGACACAAAGAAGAAATATAATTAGTTATATAATCAGCATTCTTCAAATCTCCACCAGTGTGTATTTTTACCTCAGGTTCTTTCACCAGATGTGTTGCATTATAATGCTAATTCTTCCCTTCAGCGCTAGCTATCAATACGATTAATTTGGACTGCTTTATTTCTTTACTTTTTAACGAAATGTGTGGTGACACGACTGAACAGTAGGCTATGGTAGACTTTTAAATAAGTAGGCTATTAACTAGCTGGCTAGCAACTGAATAAAAGATAAGCTAACACCTCTTATTCATCCAGGAGACAAGCTAGTTAGATGGGACAAACAAAATAATCGTAATACGTAAACCAACTAACTAATTAGCTTTTTGTCCTGTCCATTGAGTTCATGCTCATTTCCTTACCTCAGTCTCTCTCGCCTCACAATATAGAAATGTAGCTTTTAATGCTAATTCTTCCCTTATTTCCCTTATTATACTCCTTATTTCTTCACTTTTTTAACAGGCTTCTCTCTGTGACACAACTGAAAAGCATGCTACTTTTAACTAGCCTGCTCTTGTTCATGGAGACTTGTTAGCCAACAATATTCTCAGTTTTCACAACAAACTACAGCATGAAAGCCAGACACTGAACAAAACACTACATTTTATTACTTTCCTGTGATTTTGGAATCATTTCCTCACCTCAGAGTAGAAGATTTTCATGCTAATTATGTTGATCCCCAGGTTTTGGATTCCCTTGTACCCTAGCTAAATGTAGTCTCTGACATGCTACAATCAACTAGCGCACTAGCAGCTTAATGAGAGTTCTCACATCTCCTAAGCTAGTTAGCCACAAACATCCTCACTCCAAGCTAAATCATAGGAAAGTGAAAAAAAAAGAGACTAAAACCAATTATTTATTTATTTAAAAAACATCTTTATCTGAAACACCTTCCTGTGAGATTTTTTTGTTATTCAAAAATACTTTTATTTCTTGATTTTATTTTTGTGTTAGTTTGGTAACAAACCGTTAACTAGCAAATTAGCATCTTACTGTGAGTTAAGCTAACACCAAAGCAAATTTTTTAATAAAAAATTATTTATTTATTTGAATCTAAAGGATTGTGGAATGAGCCAGAAATTGGATAAAATTAATAAAAACTTAAATTTAAAAAATGTATATTTTAGCAGTTAACATTTTGGTTCTAAGCTGGTCCTCAGCTCAGATTTTTACCTCAGACGTTAAGTACATTTGTTTCTTCTTATGCTAAGGAATCTTAGCTGTTTCTTGTTTTTAATTGATCATAATGTAATCTCATATATCTTGGGTTTATTTAAACCAAATCTTTCTGTATGTTTCAATGTTATTCCACTGTTCAAAAAATGTTACTCCTGCTAAGCTAGCAATTTTCATTTCAGTTCGCCACATGTCCTACAGCTGTATAGTTTTTTTCTAGCTCACCTGACCTGGATTTTTAATATCGGCTCCTGCTTGTTAAACATAAATATTGTAGTTGTCGGTCCAGTGGAGCCTCGGCTCACCACACACACTGCATACATTAGCAAAGCTAGAGAAGCTGGGTTTTTTATTCATTTATTTTGAAGGGCACACCTGGGCGCATTTTCTGCATGATCTCCCTGCATGTTCCCTTCATCTTCACCGCAGATGTGATGTTTTACTCAGTTCCACCATCCAGGTCAGGGCTCCTTTTGTCTTTTCAGTCTGATTAGCCAGAGGGAGGAGAATGCCTCACTTTATAGTGCTGATGAGATTCTAACCCCGGGGCCACCGTTTGGCCCTAATCTAAGGTGTTTAAACATGACCTTCAGGGGGTTCATGAAGAAGACTCCTTTATTTGTCAGCAGAGTGAAATAATTCTTCTCTTGCCAGTTTCTTAGGGTCAGAGCCAGAGAGGGAACTGATTGCTGCTGGTTTAATTTTGTTAATATCGGATCTGGACTGCACAGTGGCTTAGCGGTTTCAGACCAGTGTTGTATAAAGTAACCAAAAGCCATACTTGAGTAAAAGTACAGGAATTTTGTTAGAAAAATAAGTTAATTAAAAGTTAAAGTCAACCATTATAATTCTACTTGAGTAAAAGTCTTAAAGTATTTGAAATAAACTGTACCTAAGTATCAAAAGTAGTATTTTCATGAATGTATTCAAGTATGGAAAGTAAAAGTAGAAGTAAATTAATAAAAAAGCAAGACTGTAAAAATTTGGAGAATTATGAATTTTATTCTGTATTGCTTTCTTTCTTAAACTTCTCAATAAGTGCACCACCAAAAAATAAGACTTGCATGAAAGAAAGAAGAGGTCTTTAGAACTGTATTGTAATGAAGTGTACAGTATCAGCGTTTCCATACATGTGAGCTTGTAACTAAGGCCATGTCCACTCGCACCCGGGGATTTTTAAGAAGGGAGATTTTTCTCTGTGTTTTGACCTTTCATCCACATGCTAATGCAGTTTGAGGTCATTGAAAATGGAGCTTTTGGAAAACTCCTTCCAAAGTGAAGATTTTCCAAAACTCACCGTTTTCAGTGGTGGTGTGTGGACGGGGGAACGGAGATTTTGACGAATTGATGTCATTGTCTGTGCGCCGGTCTCCTTGATCTGATGTCAACTTTGTTTATGAAGATATTTTGTGCAAGAGCAGACTTGCGTAAACTACTGAGTGTGTTAACGTTGTTTACTGGACTTTTACATGGGTACACATACACACACAGTTACTCACACATTACGTTCATGAACAGAGGGCCGGAATGTAATACGGAGCTCACTGCTGCTACATACAAAACTCCCACAACACAAATTCCAATTCAGATTTTATTTGTCACATACATAATGGTACACAGTGTGATATGCAGTGAAATGCTTACACGACTGTTTTGACCCTTGAAAAAGGAAAAGGAATAAGGACAGAACAAAAGACAAGGATAAAATATAAAAATACGAAATATAAAAAATAAGAATATGAATTATATTAAAAATACAAAATATACAATATAAAAACAACAAGTTTACAGTAAGTTAAAAATTAAATAGAATAAAAATAGAATAAAATATAAATAAAGTAAGGTATGTATTTATGTATATAGAATATGTATATAAAATAGAATATGTATATTGGAAGTGTAAAATACAACAACTGTGTTATGCAAAATTATATAAAATTATATAAAGTGAATAGTGTGTAGTGCAATAGTGTCCAAGGTGCAGACAGCAGCAGTACGGGGTGGTCACGGAGTGGAAAAAGGTGATGATAGCAATGGTATTGTCCATCATTAAAGTGCAGATGTGCATTTGTATGTAAACGGGAGCAGACTGTGCAACATGTATGTTTATGTGTTGTATTGTGTGCAGTCTTGAAATGTGCAGATGTGCAGATGTACATTTGTGTGTTTATTGTGTGCCACAGTCCTGTAATGTCCAAATGTCCGGTGTGGTTGGTTGGGGTTCCAACACGTGTGTAGGAGCATAGTAGGTCTAATCAGTTGAGTCCTATGTGAGGTTCTGATTGAGAGACCGTATAGCCTGCTGGAAGAAGCTTCTCCTCAGTCTCTCAGTGTTGGCCTTCAGGGAGCGGAAGCACATCCCTGACCACAACAGAGAGAAAAGTCCATTGTTGGGATGGCTGAGGTCCTTCACGATCTTCCTGGCCTTGGTCCAGCACCGTTTGTTGTAGATCGAGTGCAGGTCAGGGAGCTTGGTACAGATGATGCGCTCAGCTGATCGCACCACCCTCTGAAGAGCTCGTCTGTCCTGCATGGTGCTGTTCCTGAACCAGGTGGTGATGTTTCCCATCAGGATGCTCTCTATGGTGCAGGAATAAAAGTTCCTTAGCACCTTAGCAGGCAGTCTAAAGTCTCTCAAGCATCTGAGGTGGAACAGATGCTGTGTGAAGGAGGTGGGCATCGTCGGTTGAGTGGTTCGGGCAGTAGGCGAACTGTAATGGATCCAGTGTGTCTGGTAGTGAAGCGATGACGAAGTCTCTGACCAGCTGTTCAAAGCAGGTCAGGTCAGGGCTACAGGGTGGTAGTCGTTGTGGGAAGCAGGAAGGGGTTTCTTCAGGACAGGAACAATGATGGACTCTTTGAAGCATGTGTGGATTGCGGACTGGGTTAAGGAGAGGTTAAATATGTCTGTGAACACTGGTGCTAGCTAGTCAGTGCAGGCTCTGAGGATTCGACCTGAGATTCCGTCTGGTCCTGTTGTTTTCCTGGTGTTCACTCTCCTGAAGGCTCTCCTCACGTCATGCTCAGAGATGATGAACGCATTGGTTTTGGCATTCTCTTCCTGTCTACAGCCATTAGCATTAGCTTTAGCATCATTAGCTGCAGCCTCAAAGCGAGCGTAGAAGGTGTTCAGCTCGTCTGCCAGAGTCACTTCCCCATTCATCATACTGGATGTTGGTGCTTTATAGTCCATTATTGTCCTTAATCCCTGCCACAGGCTCCTAGAGTCACTCTCTTGGAGCTGTGACTCTAGTTTCCTCCCATAGCGCTGCTTCGCCTCCTTCACTGCTTTCTGCACGTTGTATGACGCAGCCTTGAAAGATGTCATGTCACCTGACGCAAGTCCCATGTTATAGGCAGCAGTGCGAGATCTCAGAGCGTCGCGGATGATCTTATCCACCCATGGCTTCTGATTGGGAAACGTTCTGATGGTGGTTTTCTGCACAGTATCATCTTCTAGTTTCCCGATGAATCCCACAACCGCTTCCGTAAACACATTGATGTCATCAGAGCTGCGCCGGAACATGTCCCAGTCTGTGTCATCCAGAGTGTCCTGTAGAGCGGCCACCGATTGGTCCATCCAGCGTGAGACATCCCTCTGAGCAGGAACTTCCTGCTTGAGCCTTTGTTTATATTTTGGCATGAGGAAGATGGTGGCGTGGTCAGACTTCCCAAACAGTGAGCGAGATTGTGCCTTGTAGCCATCTTTAACTGTAGTGTAGCAGTGGTCCAGTGTCCTTTCACCCCTGGTGGGGCAGCTGATGTGCTAGTAAAAGTTTGGCGCTGTGCGTTTGAGGTTGGCGCTGTTAAAGTCCCCCGCCACAATAAGCACAGTGTCCCGGTGCTGACTCTGGTGCTGTGTGAGTGCTTCATGCAGCTCGCATAAAGCAGTGTCCATTTGAGGTGGAATATTAATGGCACTGACTATGACCGATGTAAACTCCTGAGGAAGATAAAAAGGATGACATTTGATGGTCAATAGTTCAGGTTGGGTGTGCAGGAGTGTGTGAGAGGCACAATGCTCACGCTGTTGCACCAGCTACTGTTCACCATTAAACACACGCCGCCTCCCCTTGACTTCCCTGATTCCAGTGTTCTGTCCATGCGGTGAGCCGAGAAGGGCTCGGCCAGGCTGGATGGCGTGGTCCGGTAACGCTGGGTTCAGCCATGTCTCGGTGAAGCAGAGGAGATTTCAGTCCTGAATGTCTCTCTGGAACTTTACCCTGGCCCTGAGGTCATCGAGCTTGTTCTCCAGCGACTGGACGTTGGCGAGCAGAATGCTAGGCAGAGTTGTGCGGTGTGCACGGGCTCTCAGCCTGTTTCTGACACCGGCTCGTTTCCCTCGGGGCCGCTGCTTCGGGTCGCATCCTTTGTTCTCCCTCAGGATCTCACTCGGCCAGCTTGGATCTGGGGTTAAAAACGTCGAATTGTGAGTACATTGTATACCAATAGAAATAAGAGTATCTCTATCGTACTCAATGCACTCCATTTAGAAGAAATTGCCGGTTTAAAAGTACTGTAGATTAACTTAAAAGACAAAAACAAAGAAAGAGGGGTCGGAGCAGTCATGACGGCAGCCGACCTCACCGGCGCCATCTTGGAAAAGCACACACAGCGATGGCAGTTTTGGACGAGACCCGGTCGGACTTCTACATTGCGCCATTGTTGTTAAACTACTGGAACTGGTAATAAAGTTTTGTATAGGCTTCTGATTGGCTAGGCTCCTGACAGCACTTAACAGGGCGTTTTTAACATGTAGGTCGTGTGGACAGAATAAAAAAACAAAGTAGAAAATCTCTGTTTTTAAAAATACCCAGCTACGTGTGGACATAAATGAGCCTAAAGTCATCACTGACCACAAACTTCCTTTACCGCAAATCTGGATGCAGGTTTTTTTTGTAGTAAGTAATGAAAACGCCGAACAGAAAATGTATCGGAGTAAAAGTATAGAATTCGTTCAAAAAAAGTAGTAAAGTAAATGTTGACAGAAATATAAAAACTCAAGTAAAGAACAAAATTTTTCAAAAAATACTTAAGTACTGTAACGAAGTAATTTTACTTCGTTACATTACACCGTTTCAGACCTTCTGGCATTGGGAGTTGAATTCCTGCCTGCCTGTGTGCATGGATCTTGCAGATTCATCCTGTGCTTCAGGGGTTTCCTCTGGGTTCTCCGATTTCCTCCTCCAATCCAAAGATGTCACTAGCGTCTGTAAGTGTGTGATTGTGCCATATCTTCCACAGTGTCCCCTGCTTGGTACCCAGAAACCCCTGGGATATACACCAGGTTCCCTGAGACCCTGTGTAGGATACAGAGGATGGATGGATTATTTGACTATTTTCTTCTTCAGTGTGAGTAAGTTTTGGCACCCCTCCTGGATTTTACAACCAGCCTTGGCAGCTGTTAGGACCTGAAACCTTGAATAATAGAAAATGTTACAGTCAGGGAGCTTGTTATCATGAAACTTGCTAAACAGTTGCTTAGCCCTTTCTAGGCGTATTCCCGGTTTCACACCCAGGATTGGCTCCGGATCAACTGCCATGCGAATGACAACATTTGAGAAGGTCAACCAACTGCGTTAGCCCCTTTTCTGTGCATGAGATCGTTTTGTAGAGTTTTGTGGCTCAGTGTGGTCTTTAGTATTAATAATGTTTTATTCGCAGCCTGTAAACAGAATTCGATCTTTCTTAACTAACAGCCAACAGTGTAATCAGAGTGACGCTAACACTTTTCAGCTAGTAGACAAGCTAATTAGCCACTTTTTTGAGTTTTCACCTCAAGCTTAATAGCGAGAGACAGAACATTTAACTTGGAGAATACATAGAACTACTTCTAAGCTCCACCAGTATGTTTTTCACCTCAGAATCTTGCAGCAGATGTCTCGTTTGTCGATAATACGTCCCTTTAGCGCTAGCTATCAAAACAATTCATTTTTCTACTAAATTATTTCTTTACTTTTCAACAGAATGTGTGGTGACGCGAGTGAAAGTAGGCTATAGTTTGGGATCGAGTGGCGAAAATAAAAATATCCTCTTTTTAGCAGATTGTTCTCTTGAACTAATAAATAGTTTGCACGCTGATAAAATCTGGCGAAATCAGTAAAACTGTGAGGACAAAACGAAACAGGAAGAAGAAGTTTTCCAAACAGAATGAAACCAAGTAACTGAAGAAAGACATGAGACATGAAAAGAAAAAAGGAGCTAAAAAGATGGGAGAAAAAACATCATGGTTTATTCCGGAACATTCCACTGGTCAAATTCAAGCTGAATTAAATCCAGACAAAATACTTGTTTATTAACTACATGAACAGCTCTGCTCGATGGTCTTCCTATTGCATTGTGGGTAATGTACTGCTTCAGCTGTTATCACTCCAGAAAGTTCATGAGCATCTTTTCTACACTGGGCGTAAGAAGATCACTGATGCGTACGGTCAGTGTGTGTATTTAGGCCACGCCCACAAACACATCAATGAGAGATAAAGTGCACAGAGTAATGGAAGGTCACAAGGACAGTAAGACAAAGAACGTGTGTGTGTGTGTTGTTGTCTGTCTATGTTGCTGCAAAGTCAGTCACATTTCACTTTCAACTTCAACACTTCCCGCACACACACACACACACACACACACAGGGGAACACCTTGAGTGTATGCAGCCATGCAGATGACATGCATGTTTAAGCTCCTATGCACATTCAGGTTTCGTATACAAACGCATGCAAACATGCTCAGACACACACACACACACACACACACTCTCTCTGATTCATATATTTTTATTTATAACCTTTTTCACACACACACTTATGTACATGCTCACGTGCACTTACTTTTACATCCCTCACTCACACATACTCACATGCAGTTTCATTCATGTCCCTCACACACACACACACACGCTGACACTCTGATTCATATATTTTCATTAATATTTCCTTTCTTACACACACACACACACACACGTACATACTCACATGCACTTTCATTCACATCCACACACTTTCATTCACATACACACTTTTTCTCTCTGCACGTGTCTCTATCCTGTCACATGAAATTGAACATCATGCCATGTTCTGCTCTCTCTCTCTCTCTCTCTCACACACACACACACACACACACTCCTGGTGTGACACATTTGAGGCACTCATTACTCTCAGTATATGAATGTAATGCCCAAACACTAATCTTTCTCTCTCTCTCTCTGTCTCTCTCTCTCCCTCTCTCTCTCTCTCTCTCTCTCTCACACACACACACACTCTCTCTCTCTCTCTCTCTCTCTCTCTCTCTCTGTCTGTCTCTCTCATTTTGTATTTCTTTGTTCTGTCTGAAGAGCAGGGGGAACAGAAGAACAGACTGAAAGTGGGACACGTGAATGAAACACAGTAGAAGAATCATTTCGGGATTGCAGGAGAGAAGAACTGAAGTTTCCTGGAGCTCTGTGTGTGGGGGGGAGTGGTGTATGAAAGCACTGAGGGGGGCATAGCATTGTTGTTGTTGGGGTGGTTCAGTGGGTGGAGTTTGATTCATTTTCTATAACAGCAACCATTACAGTGTGTTTGGAGTTTTGTGTTTGTGTGTGTGTGTGTGTGTTTGGAGATTTTTAGTGTAGTTGTATGTGTGTGTGTTTGGAGATTTTTAGTGTAGTTGTATGTGTGTGTGTTTGGAGATTTTTAGTGTAGTTGTGTGTGTGTGTGTGTGTGTGTGTTTGGAGATTTTTAGTGTAGT
Organism: Hemibagrus wyckioides; assembly: GCF_019097595.1. Classification (NCBI taxonomy): domain Eukaryota; kingdom Metazoa; phylum Chordata; class Actinopteri; order Siluriformes; family Bagridae; genus Hemibagrus; species Hemibagrus wyckioides. The sequence goes on along the minus strand of NC_080738.1, from coordinate 3,354,105 downwards.
TGTGTGTGTGTGTGTGTGTTTGGAGATTTTTAGTGTAGTTGTGTGTGTGTGTGTGTGTTTGGAGATCAGTGAATCAATTTTAATGAATCAGATGCTAATATTTAATATGTTTTTTTTCCCAGCCATTTTGTTTTCCGGTAATTTCCTTGTGCTAGTCATTGCACTGTTTTGCTTGACACAACTTTCCCACAGACAGCGAAAAACAAAATGTCAGTGACAATTACTGACCTCTAGGCTAAAGGTGAAAATCATGCTAGTGTTGATAGTGGAATCGATTACCACAATCACCAGTACAACTGTTTCAGTATAAAATGTGTCCAAATCAGGCGATCATTATGCTAAAATTCAGCTAATGTAGCTAGCTAGGTGCGGAATTTGTGTTGGTCTTTACAACCACTACAAAAAACATAATTAGCTTTTGTAATTTAACTAGCCAGTGATTTAGCTCACATGTGAGCTACTGCACATATCTACAGATTAGCAAACAAAACATCAGCGGTTTTTGTTCATTGTGCTAAATTCTGTTCTGTATTGTACTTCACTTTTCCTTTCAACTCATCCTTTTCTCTCTCTCTCTCGCTAACAGAATCTCTTGCTGATCTTTTGCTACGTACGCTTAGTATTATCAACAGTGACAGCTAGCACTTAGCCGTTAGATAGTGTAATCGTCTTCCTGATGATTTGAGCACATGAACTTTTAATCAAGGAAAATTTCTGCGAATTCTGTAAAAAATGTAAGGTTTCAGATCGCGGCATTCTGCCACATTCACCTAGCGATATTATGGGATGGTTTATGCTAGACTCTAATCTCACCTCAGGTTATACGGATAACATATGAATCAGGGGTGAAGGTGGATTGTGTGTGTGTGTGTGTGTGTGTAAGAAAGAGATAAATGCCACTGAACCTGAACCTAGAGATATTTGACAGTCTCATATCACCTTGTACTCGTTGTGTGTATGATCTGATTGAGTCCCGAACAAGCAGCTGAGGCAGGAAGATATCCTGTTATCTTAGTGTGTGTGTGTGTGTGTGTGTGTGTGTGTGCTGCAATTTCCCGAGCATAACTGAGCTAAAGGATTAGCATGCAAATGACAGCAAAGTTTTAGATTTGCAGCTAAAAAAGCTCCATGTTTATCCACTGGTTCTTCTGCTGCTATTGCTGCTGTTGATGTTGTAAGTGATACACATGTATTTACTCGATTGGTTGTGCAAATCTAGTATTCAAACAGTTCAAATATTGTGTTTACGTCATCATCATTCTTTCCTTCACAAATGATATATTATCTTTGTCCTACTCTAGCTTTCTTGTCATTGTGTTTCTTTGTTTTGTTTTGTGTTTGCTCTGACTGTGCCGGGTGCTTACCGAGTTCACCTCCGAACAGATGATGATGGGATAGAGTGATAGACAAATGTTGGGGGCGTGTCTGTAAAAAGATTGACAAGTGGTACATGTAAACAGACAATCGACATCAAAACAACAAACAAAAACCTGACTGCTGCACCACAATTTGTAGCAAAAATGGAAATCAGGTGCATATTTTTGCACTTCATGTCGTGAATGACAATAACGCTGTCTCACTCTCGTCTAAACATGCCACTTCCATCTTCATATTCATCCATTATGGAGGGTTTCCTCGTTAACCTCATCTTCACGTCTCTGCCTCACACACACACCTAGCGTGTCTCGGATTAATATCCGACTAGAGCCTCCTCTCCAATACCTCACACACATACATATTCATCACTCATTTAATTTCCATTTGAATATGAATATATCCTCGATGAGATCATGAACGAAAGCATGCTCCATCTCTGATCACCTGACCTTCTGCCTTTCCCTCTCGCTACATCCTCAGCTCGTTTACACTGCTATTGTTCCCATAATCAGGAGGATCAGGAAGGAGAGGACAGACACCAGTGAGGCGGGGAGGCATTCTGTTAACCACGACTCTTCACTACTTCAGTTAAGCAGAGGACTGGAGCTGGACACTGAGTTCTGCCACGGCTCTGAGGTTGTGGGTTTAAAAGTGTTAATATGAGATATTTTTACATTCCACACACTGGGGTACAGTAGAGCTGGGTAATAAAAAAATTCAGTATTCATGCCTAGAGACTTTCTGTACTGCATTTGATACTGCTGGTTATATGAGCTAAGAGATCATGTTCTCTGAACTCACAAAAAGTGTGCACTTGTTCAAGCAATTCTATTCACCATTGTCCCCAACAACCAATCACTTATAACCATTAATGCCAAGAACCAATCACCATTGTCCCCAACAGCCAATCACTAATCACTAAGACATAAACACTAATAACCATTAACCCCAAGGACCAATCACTAATCAGCGTTGTCCCCAAACATCCATTAATCCATCACTAACCATTAATGCCAATAACCAATAACTCATCACCATTGTCGCCAGCAACCAAGCAGTCATCGCCATTGTCCCCAACAACCAATCCCTAAATATCTTTGTCCCCAACAACCAATAACTATTCACCATTTACGCCAACAACTACTCACTAATCACAGTTGTCCTCAAAAACAAATAACTAATCACCATTAATGGTAACATCCGACCACTAATCACCATTAAGGCTAACAACCAACCATTAATCACTGTTGTCCTCAACAACCAATCACTAATCACCATTAATGCCAATAACCAATCACTCCTCACCATTGTTTCCAACTACCAGGTTTTAAATGTATGTAGTAGACTGAATTATCATTTTTTAATAACATTCATCAGTGATTTTTACTTAGCTTGCTCTTTTCCCTCTTCAGCAGGTATTTAAACGTGCCTCAGCTTCCTCCTCTTCCCTTCACACTAACTACCCACAACGTCTTTAAATGCCAAAAAACACTGGACCATTTTCACAGCTGGACATCTGTTGGTTTGACACAGACCATCTGCTTAGCAACAAAAAATGCTAATCTCCAGCCCTAATGTAATGACTCATGATAATTTATTAATTTCTGACTTTCACACACTGCAGAACTGAATATTTCATAACTCACACACCAGTAAACTGATGATCACATCGCTGGCCTTATTGCCAGTTATGACCTTGAATAAAAATGGACGATATTTCCCTCTGCACTCCCAGTTCATTTTATCACCCATAATCCATTTCATTCTCCGATAAGTGCACGGTATCTAAGGGGAATTAGTGGCCGCTCTGTTCGACTGAAGATGCCATACGTCATAATTAAAGGTGTGTTGATGAGGAAAATGGAACATCTGGAACTTTACCACACAGCACATGACTGTAGGACACTAACAGGAGTCTAGTGCCACTGTGTCAGGCACTTAAGAGGAACTCCTTCAGAAACAGGATGTGGAAGATGTCACCTTTGGTGGAGATGCTGACACTGTGCTCCTGTCTCTCGTATGTGTGAGAGATGTACATGTGAGGAAAGTGCAGAAGTCAAGTGCACTCGTGTTAGCTTTCAGAACATCACTCACTAATTTTCCTTCAGAAAGGAAAAGCCCCTGAAATACTCCTACAACTCAGACACTTTTCCTTTGTTTTACATCAAGATCAGGACATTTTTTGTTGTTTTTTAAAGGATTTCACACTTAAAATCATTTACACAACTATTGTTCCTGACAACCAATCACTGAGCATCATTTTTTTGGAGAATCAATCACTAAGCAGCACTGTTCCCAACAGCCAATCATTGATGAGTATTGTTCCCAACAGCCAATCACTGATGAGTATTGTGTGGGAAATTTCTGAAACTTATACTTGTCTTATACCTAATCATTAAGTATGTTTGATTTTAATCAGTAAGGAAAGGTTAATGCTATTTTTAATTCTAATTTTAATAATTTTGAATACTTTCTTTTAATCCTTAAGATAGATCCGAGTCAGGTTTAATCATTAAGACATGAACAAAGAGATTAGATAAATTGTTTAATCATAGATAATGATTAGGGATAAATTGGTTAATCATTAGATTCATTCAGTTATGTTTAATCATATGATGATTTTCAATTTGGTAATCAGTACTTACTTTCATTGTTAATCACCGATATGTTGCCTGTCTAATTAGCGTCTCTAATTTATTGATTATTTGATAATAATCATAGTTATTTGATTATTTGGTTATCTAATAATTCTTTCACTGTTAAGCACCTGCCATAATCATTAGTCAGCAGGTAAGCTTATGATAAATAGATAAAATTAGCATAAACTTAAACGTAGAAGTTATAGGACAAAAAAAATATATAAAATCATAAAAATAGAGATGAGCAAAACTGGCTGAATCATCGTTAGTGGGTTATTATTCTCGAACTTTCTGGCTTTGGCGTAAACATCACAAGGACATAGGCTAGCACATCGTACCATATCACGGTGTTGGCTCCACTGAGACCGAAAAAACATGTTGATGAAGTTCAGAATCCTTGGACTTAAGGGCAAGAACACGATAACAGTCTTATTTGACCCAATTCTGACTAGAGTGTTTATTTTAGAAAAATTAAAGTTAAAACTACCCTTATATAATGTACAGGTGTTATGTCACGTCTTATTATCTTATGAAAATAAAAAGTATCTTACCGTAGCAAGTGGAAAGTTGGTAAAACTCCTTGTGGCATAAGTAAGTGTTATTGAAGCGCCAGCAAAATATTATTGCAGTGGCGGATGTTAATGTAAACATAGGGGCATAACACACCGAGTAAGTGTAATGGAAAATCACAGACTTTAATAGAGATTTAGGAATTTAAATTAAATTAAATTAAATTAAAGTAAACTGCCTACTCCTAGCCTAAATAAATCAATAATAAACAAACTTAACGTAAACCAACCTAAACTACGCACAGAGCTATTTTGCCCTTTTATTTTTACCTTATTACTTGGGTAACCTGATGTAGATTAAGGATAGTGCTCGCGGCCTAAATAGTGGGAATACATAGAATGGTGTAAATGTAAATGTGATAATAAAAATAGTGGTAAAGTCCTCAGATTTCTCATAAATGTCAGCCAGTCACCTTGAACTACACAGGAACAACCACAACAAATACATGGAACATGTGGGTGAATGTTGAATTAAAGGTGTAAGGGGTATAATGACATAAATGTGTTTTTTGGGCTAAATAAGGTTTAATAGAAGTTAGATAGATCAACAATATGTGTCAATATTAAAACTTGTGACCCATAGAGTGTATGAAGGCCACAGAAAGGTGGGGCTGTTTTTCAGGGGGACTAATGGGTGAACGTCAAAACAATCCATAGAAACATAGAGTCCAGCAAGGTTAGGCAGCTGGGCTAAAAGGTATATATACTGGGGGATTTGTGAAGGGGGGTGTGCTTGACTGCATCGATTCATGAATCCGTGTATTTGAGTGCCAGTTTCGGTGATATTTTTCTAAATAAAACCGGTTGCTTTTTCTCATCCAATCCTGGAGGAGTACTTTATTTCTTTGTTTTCTGCAAATTTCTAATTGGAACTACACAACTATTGGATTATATTGGTAATTGGAGAAGGCTCTAGGACCACCCTGTGGTGTCCACCTGGAGGGAGGCTCTGGGTTCCGACATTTAGTGGTGACCCCGACGTGATCATTCTACCCCGGCAAGCTGGCAGAGGCTCAAGCACCTGAACTGGGACCGCTCACCTACTGGGCTGCGGGGCCGGCTACAATTAGATAAGGTAAGCAGACACCTGTTTAATCAAAGTCTGTTTTAGTGTCTGTGGCCCTGAGGGTGAGCGCGGCCCAGGGGAGGGCTTGAGTGGCTGGCTTCGAGGTGAGGAATTTAAGAAAGGGTGGTAGAAGGGAGTGGATGAGAACAAGCAAAAACATTTTTTACTCCCAATTTTAATTTTTAAGGGGAGTTTGTGTGAATGTGTGTGTGTAAGGAATTCTTGCGGCTACCGCTATTTGTAACCTAAAGAGCTTGACCCGAGGTGACGAGATAGGTTACAAACAGGTCTGAACGGGCAAGTGGAGCTAGGATCCTGAAAACATTCCTGCGAATACAGCTAGTGTGCGGGCGGGGAACCCCGCATGCTAGGGCTGCACGGGCAGGTGGAAAGAGTGCACGGAGGCCCTAGATACTGCTGTTTGTTAGAGCCCTGCTTGGTAGGGCTTCGGGCTCTGGCCCTAAGGGGTAGGAACTCCTCTCCTTGGGTAGGGAACCTTTTGTTGTTGTTATTGTTGTTTTTAGGGGTTATTATAGAAGTTGAGGGGTATTGTGGACACCTGGGGGAGCCTGTCGTACGTTGTGGCACGGTGCAGACTTTATAGTTCTTCTAATTTTGTGAGTCTTGTGGAGTGTGTACTGAGCGTGCGATAGGATATCCCTCTGTGAGAAGGTGTGGGGGTGTGTGTAAAGTGTAAAGTGGTGGTAAGTATATCCTTCCGTGAGGGGAAGGAAATAGTATTGGCAATTGGTGGTCAAAAGTAAATTTGACACGGTTGCTATTGAGTTAAATGTGGTCACTACGTAGTGATTTTGACCTCCTAAGACCTGGCATCCTCAGACGAGGCATCCCATTTGTAGGTGTGGATGTCATAATACTCAATTCATTGCAAATGATACACAAAATTAAGTGGATGTAGATGAAAACTCTATGTTCAAAGATACTATTGGGTTGTTATAGGTATTAACAACTATAATTTGTAATCTTACTAGTTCCTCCTAACACGTGGGAGAAACCTAAACTGTAAGCTTAGGTCTGAGGAGCTCAAAGTTAAATTGGAGGGATTGGATTGCCTTCCATTAAAAGCTGTTCTGTTATTTGTGCTGCGGTTGTTGTGATTGATGCATTACTGCCCTGTAATAATGTAATAATGTATTAATGCTAATGTAATAACTGCTAACTGCAAAGTAATTTGATTTTCATCCCACTATATATATACTGTATAACCAGAATGCTGATCCCAGGTTGGGTGTGTAAAGATTAGGTGAGATGAGTTAGAGTGTGCGAGTGAGAGGTTTGTTATTGTATGTTATCTGAGTGTCTGGTGTGTGTGCGTAAGTGTGTGAATATTCAGGGTCATAAGTTAGAGACATTTAGAAACACACAGTATTCTGTTTCTGTTGCGTGGAATAGGTCTAAGCTAGCTGATATTAATTACATTATTAATTGTACATGTTAAGTAGTATTACTAAAATTCCATTTTCTGGACTGCACATGTGTGAATGCATAACCAAACTCTGAGTTGACTGGATTGTGTCTGTACCACCCCTGGCTGTTTGTTAAGTGGTGCAGGGGGCGGGCAGGTCGGGATCACGCTAACCGGAGTGATTGAGTGATTGAGGAGCTCCTTGCATTTGGAGACAATGGGTGAATGAGATATAAGATACAAGTGCCAGATAGGGTGACTTGAGAGCTCTGTAGATCAGCTTAGATAAGGATTGGTGGATGGTGTTACTCCTTGCTTTGCTTTTTGCTTTTGGCCTGTAGGTGTACTTTATGTCCAATCCGTAGGTAGTAAATGCTTTTCAGGGGGAGTGGCATAGAGTAGGGTAGGCCTGAGTGTTCTGTCACTTGTTGCTGGGCAGGCTGTGGAGTAGGGGCTGTCCTTGTGTGTATTTGGATTACTGGTGTGATTGAACATAGCTGTGGTGCCCAGAAGGGGGAGTGGCAGTAGGTGTTGGATTGTTGGTGGTTGTGTTTAAAATCTGTTAATTGCTGATTGATTATTGTAGCTAAGTGCTAATTCCTCTTGTATAGTATGTTGTGTATTAACCAGCAATTGGTTTTCTAATTAATCTTAATTGACTTAATTGATTGCTTATTATCAATTGATGGTGATTGATCGGTCGGTTGATTGATTGATTGATCAGTTGATTGATTGGTTGATTAATTGATTGTTCGTTATATTAATTAATTGATTTATTGAATTTTCCCACGCACTGTAGATTGCTTTCTGGATTAGCCTATGATCTTGATGTTGATTGGCTAAATGGTATGGTATTTAGCTCTTTAGCTTTTGGCTAATGCTAAGTGTTAATGTTAGGTACTGGCTAGTGCTAAGGTTAGCAACTTGCTAATGCCAATGCTAAAGATGCTTATGTCATTTGATTAGTGAGGATAGATTAGTGTGGTTAAGCAATTAGGGCAATGCAATTTATCCATTTTATTTTATTCTATTTTATGAATTATATACATTATATAAATGTACAATTTTAGAAATTATATACATTATATACTTAGTTAATTAACATCTCCATATATTCTAATCTTAGGAGTTAACCCCACTGCTGGAATTATAATGGCGAGACGCATGGATGCAAGTAAAGACATTAAGAAATATATGAAGAAATGGCATGATCGGACAAAGGAGGGAATGCAGTGGCTAGGATAGAATGCTGGGGAGAAATGAAGAGAGAAATTAGTGAGAAAAAACACAAAAGAAACTTGAGATTATTCAGTGGTTTGAAAAAGGAGGACTAGAGAGACCAAAATAAAAGAGAAATGGACAATCTGTGAGCAAAGTGTGTATGGTAGACGAAATGCTGGACCTGGAACAGTATAGGGAGGGAAAAGCCCCATCATGTGGGAAATGTGGGGAGCACGGATGGCCACCACCATACTGTATAATGTAAAATTACGCTTTTGCTCCTGCTGGCATAATGGGAATTTATCCTGTGTTACCATGCCCTAAAGAAGTGGAGTTTGATATACTAACGGGACAAATAAGTGGAATAATGAGATCAACAGAGGGGGAAAGTGAACCCAGTCATCTGAGAGCAGACAGCCAGGGGGCATGACGGAAAACATCAAGCCAAGGAGGTGCAAAGAGCAAGCTGCAACCCTCACCTCATTGGGAAGAGGAATTACATGAAAAATCAAGAGCATACTGGGCCAGTGGAGATCAACTCCTGCTACAGCCACAGCCCTACAGCACCCCAATTGAACCAGATCTGAAAAGGAAGAGATCAAGAACACAGTTACATCCAGATGATACTGGAGAGTTCTTTAAAGGTGCTAAACAAACATTGTACGAACTTACTATGGAGTCTAAAGGCGAAAAACGTGCCAGCGCATACAGCCCACAACCTGAACAAATCAAGAAAAGTAGGCCAGCAAAGCATTGCAGCTAGAGTGAAATTATCAGACGATGTGGAAACCTGGTATCAAATATCAGAAGCAGCTCCCCACATCACCTTCATGATTGGGCAGAATTTTGAATCAAAAGATATAGGGCCAATGATGAGAGAGGTATATCAGCAGAAAGGCTGGATGCAGACACGAAAGATATCTTAGAGTAAAAGTGACTACAGTAGAACAAGTAATTGCAACACATGTGTTAGTCAATCGACAAACAAGTTAGTAGCTCAGTTTAGGATCAGAACAGAAACAGAGAGGAAGTAGGGATGCAGATGTCACAGATAGGGAAAGAGCAGGGTCTTACTCCCCAGGACAAAGAGCAAGCATTAGCAAGAGTTCCAGAGCAGTTATGGACAAGACATCCCACTGTAGATGTAGGATTAGTAAATCATCAGGATTAGTTAGAGTTCAGGTGAAGCCCAATATTCAGTTGCCATATCAAAAGCAATACCCACTATCACAGCAGGCTATTGAGGGCATAAAGCCCACGATAGAGGGATTAGGAAAAGCAGGGGTACTAATTCCAACTCAGAGCCGGTGCAACACCCCATTTTTCCGATCAGGAAGCCCAACTCAGACAAATTAAAAATTAGTTCATGATCTACGGGCAATAAATCAAGTGGTGATGGTGGAAACTCCTATGGTTCCGGATCCCCACACATTACTTTCCAACATTCCAGAGGACACAAAATGGTACACAGTAATTGATTTATATTATGCATTTTTCAGCGTTCCAGTGCATCCTGAGTCTCAGCCATTTACTTATGAAAACCAACGATACACGTATACAGGACTACCACAGGGATACTGTGAAAGTCCTTCAATATTTAATCAAGTGCTGACACAAGATTTAGCTCATCTGTGATTTGTAAGCAAAGTCCTGACATTTGTGGACGACATTCTAATCTGCAGTCCAACAAGAGCACAGTGCGTGGAAGATTCAGTAACAGTACTACAAATACTCACACGAAATGAGCACAAAGTGAGTAAAGATAACGTAGATAAGGGTATGCCTCCTTGTTATCGTGTGATAGCAGCAGCTGCATTTGCATATCAGAAAGCTTCCACGATCACAATGGGTCATCCAGTAACATTATATACGTCACATGCATTACATGCATGTCAGTCGTTTGTGTTAACTAATGCCCGCCGCACAGGCTATGACGTACTTCTCTCAGCGCCTGAGTTAACTATTAAAAGGTGCACTACTATTAATCCAGCAGATAAAATAGTGTTACCAACAGAAGGAATACCGCATAACTGTTCAGAAGAATCTGAAAAGTTCTTGAAATTAAGAGATGACTTAGGAACACAGCCTCTGGCGTTGGCTCAGCTTGTCTTCTTTGTTGATGGTTCATGTTATCAAACTGATAAAGGGAATAGAGCTGGTTATGCAGTGGTACAGTATGATGCAGACATAGGTGAATTTATAACGGTTAGTGCTGCAACAGTTCCTCAGCCGTGTTCAGCTCAATTGGCAGAAATAAAGGCTCTTACCATAGCATGTAAGCTAGGAGCAGATAAGATATGTACTGTATATACTGATTCTATGTATGTATTTGGAGTATGTGTTTGGGCCAATAATAGGAAATACTGCTGCTGATAATGCAGCGAAGAAAGCAGCTTTGAGAGAGGAATGTGTAATGGCCTTGATGCAACCTGGTGAGCCTGATTTGGAAGCAGGAGAAATGACACTAGAGGCAGTCAGGGAAAATCAAAATACAGCGAGTCCAGAGGAGTTAGAGATGTGGAGGAGAAGGGGGTGATGCTAGATACCAACACTGGGGTGTGGAGAAGTGCAGATGGGTTGTTGGTGGCCTCACTCTCCCTCACCCCGCATTAATAAAAGAAGCACATGGTGTAGATCATTGCAATAGGAAAGAAGTAATAACACTAATACGGAAAAACTGGTGGTCCCCATATCTGGGAAGTTTGGTAAATAAAGCATTGAGTGAGTGTGATCTGTGTGCAGTCCAAAATGTACATAAACACTTCACAGCTCCCATAAGCCACATACCTGAACCTAGTGGGCCATTTCGGCATTTAGTAATGGATTTTGTTGATATGGCAGAACGACGAGAGGGTAAACATTATATCTTAGTTGTGGTAGATCGGTTTAGCAGATGGGTTGAAGCAGTAGCGATGCAAAAGCTGTAGCAAAATTTCTATGTAGAGAAGTAATCCCACGGTTTGGCATTCCAGATAAAATAAATTCTGATAATGGGACACACTTTGTGAATAATGTAATTAAAGCACTGTGTATAAATCATAAATTAGGGTGTGTATACCATCCCCAATCGCAGGGAATAGTGGAAAGGGCGAATGGAATCTTGAAAGAAAAAATAGCTAAGATTTGTAAGAGTACAAATCTAACCTGGGTGCAAGCATTAGCCTTAATGAAAATGCGATCACAGACTAACTGCATCACACATTTGACTCCACATGAAATGTTAACAGACAGTAATGTTACTGGAAATGCCAGTAGTGTTCACACAGGGACCCTATAAGGGCCAATCTTTAGAGCAGCTTGAAAGTGAAATGTCAAGTTATGTAAACCATCTAACCCAGATCCATAGATCCTTGTGTTCACAGGTTGGCGAAGCTGTACACAGCACTGCAGTGGAGGAACAACCACATCAAGTGGAGCCAGGTGATTACGTGTACATCAGAGTGTTTAAACGTAAACACTGGAAACAGCCGCGACGTGAAGGCCCATTTAAGGTGATACTCACAACACCTACTGCTGTCAAGGTCGAAGGTAAAGAGTATTGGTATCATCTTAATCATAGCTGTCGAGCAACAGGAAAAGACTTAGAGAAGTCGAACTCTGAACCTGAGCTGATCACTAAAAGTGAAGACAGTGACGCTGATAAGCCTGATCCAGTAACAGAAAGTCCAGCACAAAAACCACCAGAGCCGGGATAAGAGCATCCCCTCAGTAACTTCATAATACAGGTAAACGCCGCACCATAACAATGAAGCAGCAAAGCGGCCACTATTGTATTCTGGGAGCTAGTATGGTGATTATATATGTGGGAATTCTCTTGTTGTTGATCTCTGTGGATTATCGAGTGAAGGAGAAAGACAAGCCTCTCACATACAACGACAAGCTGAATACTACCCAATCATCTAGTTTGAACAATACTACTACAGGCATGAAGCGAGTAACACGGCAGATGACTGATCTAATCACTTACCACACCTTGATTTGGCACACACAGAAGCGGTAGTACATAACCATATGAGATGTGCACTTGACCAACTGCTGCATGGAATTAAGCTTAATTCTACAGACCTGCGCTATAATCGTTATTATTTTATGGTCTATACCATTACGTACATAGGTGCGTTGAGAGTTAACACACCCGGCCTAAGAGATAACATAAGCACACAATATTCCTTATCTATGGAAGTACAAACTAAGGTACCTAAAGTAAGAAATCTAACCCTAACTAGTGGCGGAAGTGTAGATGTTAAAGGTTATCCCATTATTGCACACTGTGCTGAAATGCAACCTTTGATGTATTTTAGCATAAATGGTCCACAAATACTAACACCAGAAAACTATGCTAGTGGCTGTAAAGCTAAAATATATGCACCTATTTGGAAGGCTGACGTAGGCGTCAGTCAAGCAGAAATGGAGTTTTGTGCTACATGTGACCGTTATAAGTGTTCGGTTTTAGGAGTAAGAGCAGTTACTGAACGCCATGATCGTATTAGAGGGTTAACTATTCTTACTTACACAAAAAGTTATGTTGCTGTTAACCCTGATGGGGTTATACCTAATTTATATCATCAATGGCTTCATGATTCAGCACGCCAGGTTGTCACTAATAGCAGATGCGTCATATGTCATAATCGTTCACGTCAACCCAGACAAGTAATGCCTACTAGGGGGGCACGTGAATGCAGATATGCACCGTATAATAGCTCATACCTTTGCCCAGCCTTGTGTCTTCTAGGATCAGCGGCACAAACCCATGGAGCTAACTGGATGCATAATTTAAGCAGTTCTTGCACCTTTCTTCCCAGCTCCACACAGACACTAACCGATATGCGTGTGCGAATGCAGCCTAAACAAACTTCTCCACTGTGTGTGCGCTCACGAGGTATAATAGTTGTGGGAGCACTTCTTGAAAGCGCATGTCAGGATATCATAGAGGCTAGACATGCCATAGTAGATGTCTGCATGCGTCGTATCTGAATATGGATGTAAGCCATCAATCCCCGTCAGAATACAATTGCCAGATCTTAGACTGGGAACACTTCCGGTGGCTGATATTTTTTGGTATTGTGGAGGCACGCAGGCATTTCAGGTGCTTCCACGCTTATGGCACGGCTTGTGGAGTCCAGATCCAGAAATCTACGTAGGCTTAACGGGAGTCCAGATCCAGAAATCTACATAGACTGGAAGGGAATGCCAGTGGGCGTCCCTGAAGAATATCGAGTGCTCAAAGAATCCACATCACTTGCGCTGCTGATATTTCTACCCCATATGCAATCCCACAGGAATACAAAGTGGATTAACTATATCTGGTACAACCAGCAACGTTTTATTAACCACACAGTTGCAGCACTGAAACTTATCAATGAGCAGCTTCACGCCACTACTTTAATGACTGTCCAAAATCGATTCGCCATTGATACTATGCGCGGTCCTGATCAGGGTGTATGTCAGATGATTGGTTCTGAGTGCTGTGCAGTTATTCCCTTACATACAGGTCCGGTAGGCCCACTCAGCACCCTGCTGGACCGTATGGCTGCTGCCCAGGATGAGATGATGAACCATAATGCTGAACTGGAATCTGACTGGTACACCTGGCTGTTTTCTAATGACTGGATCGCTGGACTTGTGCATATTACAGTGACCACTGGATTAGTGCTCCTGATATTAGCTACATTAATTTGTTGTGCTGTCCCTCCGCTACGAGCTCTCATAAGTAAAACTGTGCATGCCATGTTTGGACAATATTTGTTAATGCAAATGCATATGTCGTTTGTGCGACCAAACTCAAATCTCATGGTGATAAGTGAGAGTGGAGGTAGGGGTGGAAATTAAGTATACGTATCCACCATTACAGTTTGTGTTTGTTTGTCTACTATGTGTTACTTCTTGTTTTCTATGTCTTTGTTTGTCTATGTTGTCTCTATCTTAAGTGTTATGTGCAGAGCTATGGCAAATGATGATCGAGCTGACCCGCGGCGGTAAGGGCAATGACGTCACATCCCTACGTGTGCTGTGCTGAAGCCATATAACAACTGGTTGGCCTACGAGTTCCGTTCATATCACCGGTGTACGGCCTGCCTCCTGTTGTTAGTGAGTACAGAAAGTCAGGAGAATGCAGAGGACCAACTGTGGACCCGAGACGGAAACCGGCTGCACACACCGATATGTTGGGAGTTGTATCCTCATCCAGAGACATACTCCTGGACTACATTGCCTGAGAGTAGACGTCCAGTGCCACAGCTTCTGTCCCATGCCAATATGATGTATGTCAACGGCACATGGGTTGACCACAAATGGGAAACAGAGTATCACCTCACTGAGCAAATCACATGTCGAGTATATTCATACCGAATACAACACGCAATTTCCAGTAGCACAAAGGACGTCATGCTTATCTGATTTCACGCCACATTAAACAGAAAACTGTTTTAGAATGTCACAGTCTATCTTCACAGGTATCCTGTCTGGACCTCATTTACTCCTGAGCGATGTCGACGGTTGGAGGCACTTCCTAGGCCGCCTCCGCGCTTTGATTTGTGGAAGGACCGTGATTCAGATGTGTATGACACACACAGTGCAAGCACGGAAATTGGCAAACATATATGGAAATCTTTCCATGCGTCAGGATGACTGGGCTTACCATTGCCCAGGTGGATTTCAGATCTATACCCACAACACCATTGGTGGTGGGAGTGAACTAACATACACACACGCTATCACACTATACTATTTGTCTATGTTATATGTTGTATGTACATCTGTATTATACTTATCCATGATTGATTAGGTGAACCTGGTGATATGAACACACTGTCGCGCCTATAGAGCGGGCAGAGTGGGAATTTTCCCTCACAATTGGCATTTGAGGGTTTTTCGCCCACTCCGGATTCACCATTATTTTTGAGACAAAGCTACCCTTAACGTATAATAGATAACTGGGGTGTGGGTTAGAAAATATAAACATATGTGGCTACTCATGGGAGTCAAATTCGTGTGTTTCAGGTGGGGTATAATGTGTATAATGGGAATGGTGGTATGATGTCTTAAGTGTAATAATAATTATTTTATTATTGATATTGTTATTATAATGGGTGAAATTTTATGTTATTATGGGTGAAATTTTATCCCAGTATAGCTATTATTTGTGTTAAGTATTATTAATATCATTAATCATGAACGGGTTAAATGATTGAATAGAATGGCATCACCATTAATGGGATGCATATTCTAGAGGAAGTGTGCAGGATAAGGAGAGAGGTATGAGACTTTGCAAGTCTCACAGGGGGGTATAATGTGGAAAATTTCTGAAACTTATACTTGTCTTATACCTAATCATTAAGTACGTTTGATTTTAATCAGTAAGGAAAGGTTAATGCTATTTTTAATTCTAATTTTAATAATTTTGAATACTTTCTTTTAATCCTTAAGATAGATCCGAGTCAGGTTTAATCATTAAGACATGAACAAAGAGATTGGATAAATTGTTTAATCATAGATAATAATTAAGGATTAAATTGGTTAATCATTAGATTCATTCAGTTTCATTTTCAATTTGGTAATCAGTACTTACTTTCATTGTTAATCACTGATATGTTGCCTGTCTAATTAGCGTCTCTAATTTATTGATTATTTGATAATAATCATAGTTATTTGATTATTTGGTTATCTAATAATTCTTTCACTGTTAAGCACCTGCCATAATCATTAGTCAGCGGGTAAGCTTATGATAAATAGATAAAATTAGCATAAACTTAAACGTAGAAGTTATAGGACAAAAAAAATATAAAATCATAAAAATAGAGATGAGCAAAACCGGCTGAATCATCGTTAGTGGGTTATTATTCTCGAACTTTCTGGCTTTGGCGTAAACATCACAAGGACATAGGCTAGCACATCGTACCATATCACGGTGTTGGCTCCACTGAGACCGAAAAAACATGTTGATGAAGTTCAGAATCCTTGGACTTAAGGGCGAGAACACGATAACAGTCTTATTTGACCCAATTCTGACTAGAGTGTTTATTTTAGAAAAATTAAAGTTAAAACTACCCTTATATAATGTACAGGTGTTATATCACGTCTTATTATCTTATGAAAATAAAAAGTAGCTTACTGTAGCAAGTGGAAAGTTGGTAAAACTCCTTGTGGCATAAGTAAGAACTAAACAATAGGCACCGAGACGGGAGGGGGTTTGGAGAAGATGTTATTGAAGCGCCAGCAAAATATTATTGCAGTGGCGGATGTTAATGTAAACATAGGGGCATAACACACCGAGTAAGTGTAATGGAAAATCACAGACTTTAATAGAGAGGATTTAGGAATTTAAATTAAATTAAATTAAAGTAAACTGACAACTCCTAGCCTAAATAAATCAATAATAAACAAACTTAACGTAAACCAACCTAAACTACGCACAGAGCTATTTTGCCCTTTTATTTTTACCTTATTACTTGGGTAACCTGATGTAGATTAAGGATAGTGCTCGCGGCCTAAATAGTGGTGGACAATTGTTCCCGAGAACCAATCACTGATGAGTATTGTTCCTAAGAACCAATCATTGATGTGTATTGTTCCTAAGAACCAATCATTGAGGTGTATTATTCCCAACAGCCAATCACTGATGAGTATTGTTCCCGAGAACCAATCACTGATGAGTATTGTTCCCAACAGCTAATCACTCATCAGTATTGTTTTCTTTAACCAATTACTAAGCACTATTGTTTTCAACAGCCAATCACTGATGGGTATTTTTCCTAATGACCAATGACTGAGCACTACTGCCCCTTAGGACTTATCGCTGACACCCAAAACAGGGCAATAAAGACTTTGTTAGCAATAATGATAAACTTATGGATTGTTAAGAAGGGAGGTTCTCTGAGAAAGGGAGGAGGAAAGAACAAGAACAATTCTAATGAAAAACAAAACAGTTTACTAGCAGAACCAGAAGAAATATGTAACTAATAAAGCAAAGCAGAGATTCTAATGAAAATTCTAGAGAGTGAAAGTTTGATAGATATCAGTAATGAATCTGGTGTTGGACTGAAGAGTAGTAAATAAGTTTCTTGCTGTGTTTTGTTTGTTCAGTCGATAAAAGTCTATACAAGAGGCCGTTAGTGACGTTTCCGGCTGCATGTCTGTGTGACGCTTTGATTACAGAGAGCTCAGGGTCACTGGGCCAGGTTACGCTCAAGAGTATGCTTCAAGCTATTAAGCTGTACTTTTCCACACAAAAGCACCCCCCACCCCTTTACGTATAACAAGAGTGTGTAAATGTGTGTGTGTGTGTGTGCATGCAGCTCATTTCCCCTCAAAAGAACAGATCGCTGAAAAGACAGCAATTTTACCTCCTTTAGTTGTTCTCGTGAGGAAAGAATGGCGTGTGGAGAAACAGAACAGCAAGCAGCTAAATGGCGGCGTTGAACCTTGATTCTCTTGACTCGTGGTCGTTATGGTAACATTAAACCAAGGAGAAAAAAGGAGGAAAAAAGTATGACATCCATTTGAGGTTTCCTTGGGTTGAGGAAAAGTTTCTTGTGGCATGCTTTCTTCAGATTGCGGACGTGGTTCATGTTGCTGATGAGGTCAGTCAGCCTTGAATGGTGCATCGATTAAAGAGATAAACAAGAACGAGGAATTGTTTCAGATCCAGATGAGTTTTGCTAAGTCACGTTAGGAGAAAATAAGCCTGAAGTGCTAACAGTCCAGTCACAGGGTCATTATTAACACTGCCTCTGGCGCCATTTATAAATGAGGATCGACATCTTTCAATTGCCTTTAACATGTTAGCATCATCGCTGTGTTTTTGAGGCAAGTCGCCACATTTTTTGAGGCAAGTCATGCCTCGTGCTGTAAGCAATGTTCTGGAAATTTCCACCAAGTGATCACAACCTCCAAAGCCATAATTAATGATTAATCCGTGACGTGACACCTCTCTCTCCACAGCAAATTTCCGACGATTAAAAAATTTCATTTTAAAAGTCACGTGCATTAAAGCGGCTGTAAGCACCCCCTCCTTCCTTCACCACATCACGAGAAAACATGAGGTTTACTGAAACTTCGAGTCTTGAAGACTTTCATGGGATGGAAAACCTACAGACTGTAACAAAACACCCCTGCTTTGCGTAAATAGAAACGTCAACCTAAACGTTTGTTGTTGTTTCTCCCTGTGTAGCCATCACGTTACCATTTGATTTTCTTTCCTGAGTTTTACTAACGATGCTTGATTTCTAGTATCCTCTAGAGGACTGTGATTGCGGCTTGTCATGAGAATTTCGCCTTCTTTTCCTTCCTGAAGTCTGAAGCATGTCCTTGAATCCATGTCCAATACAAGACAGCTCTTCTCCAGTGTGTTTGTGTGTGTGTGTGTGTGTGTGTGATTCAGTGTAGAGTAGCCGCCAGTTAAATCTGAGAGGAATCATCAGCAGAGCTGGAATAGTGAGAGACACTTGTGCTGATGCGAAACAGGAAAGACTTCCAAAGTCATTCGAGTCGGAGAACTTTTTGTGCCTAAATATCTCGGTTTGGGACGAAGATCTGGGACAAACCAATATGCTATTTTGCTAGCTTGCTAACTAGTCATTAAGCCTCAATATCTCTGGGGATTTGGGAAAATTGCTGATGTTTGCCTCATCCACAGGAGATCTCCAAACCGAAATCTAGCTGATCGCCGGCATCTGTGAGCTCATATATGCGGAAGAGGGCAGAGTGCACTTTCCACAGAGGTTGTCTTCGAGGAGGAACCTTCACCTGGTGGCTTTTGTGTCACAAATCAGCAACAAATACCTTCTTTAGTCGCAAAAAACAACAAAATGGCAGATTTTAGTGGAGCTGAGCGAAACCCGAGATACAAGATGTAGGTGCTAGGACATGGTATGGGGTTGATATTGGGGGTGTGGTTTCATCAGAGTTCTTCTTCTCTGCATCTGCTGAGAAATTCAATTCAGATTTTTTTCCAGGCTAGAAAAGCAGTGGATTAATTTAATATTCAGCTAGCAAGAGAGTGGATTAGATGACAGCTTAGCAGTGTGCTGGTGGTGAGTCATGTGTGTGTGTGTGTGTGTGTGTGTGTGTGAGTGTGTGTGTGAGTGTGTGTGTGTGTGTGTTTTCGGGTGAGAGAATCAGATATTTTGGTTCCTTCAAGTTTAAATTCTCAGTGTCTTTCCTTTCAGAATAAAACACGGCTTAGAAAGGGAGGTCATCTGGTCAGCCCCATATCGTGGAAATGTCTTTAAGTACCATGAGATTATTTTTTTGTGATTTCACTCAAATCTAGGATGAATCTTTGATCGATTTATTTTCCTTTTGTGTGTGTGTGTGTGTGTCAAAAGGGGAATATTAACATAACCGGAGTCTTATCTTAACTTTGTTTTGATTATCTTGGAATGAACAGTGTGTTTCTTTTCAGATTTAGGTCTGGGCTTATGAAGAGTCTGGTGAGTTACCTGATTGCAGCGATAAAAAAAAAACAAGCAAGCCCAGAGTTGGAGAGAGTTTGGGAGGTTCTGGTTGATGGTGATGATGATAAGCATATCTGAAGCCTGGACAGAATGTTCCAGACATTTATATGTGAATTAGTGAATTGTTGATGTGTTCAGGGTGTGTGTATTATCTGTACTCTCTTGTGTCAGCTGTGATGTTATGTTCCTCAGAAGGCATCATTGGACCTCAGGGCAATCAGACGCTGTCCTTGGACTTTTCCATGTGTGTGTGTGTGTGTTTGTGTGTGTGTGTGTGTGTGTGTAAGACAGGGCAAAATCTTGGCTCTTGAACATGGTCAGACAGACAGCCTCATAATCATCGAGTCCTGCAGAAGTTTTAGTCACGTCCACTCTCTCATGCTCTTTCTCAGTGTCCCCATCTGTTCTTAATGAAAAAGGCTATATATAAAAATGCTTCCCGGAAAAATTGGAAAACCGTGTTTAATGCCGAAAACCAGAGAACGTTCCAAATATAAGCACAGGGCTGTACTCCATCTGAATGTGCTTTCTTATTAAAGATAAACAGCTAAGATATTATGGAATTATTCTACAGTCTTCTAGTTTATTCAGCATGGGAATGTTGAGAGGGTCAGAACTTGCAGTCCACAAATGACCGTTTCCTAGCTCAGGAGTGATTTTGTTTTCCTAAAATGTCTGACTTTCCATATGTTGCTCAGGAACTCTGGTATGCTAGCCCCCAGTTCTGTCTCTTTTATTGTGAATTCTCATGAGACTCACTCACTCGCCAGATCTCAACTCCGTGGCCTCGGTTTTCTCTCAGCCAAAGATCCTGAACAGGGCTCAGAGGTATCTCCTGTAAGAACTGCCTTTATTTTTACACACACACACTCCACAGACTTGGACAGATTGGATGAAGGCCTGAGACTGCATGAGCTCCAACTCTCTGAATACCTGCTGTATGCCTTGGGTTCTGATTAACAGAACGTCCAAAGTGTCATAGATTTAATGCTGTGTGCTCTTACTGACTGACCGACCTGAAAGCATAAAACCTTACCTTACCACCCAATGGGCTCTGATTGGCTGAAGACCTAAAACACAAAAAAAACAACTCTAAAAAACATTCTGATCAGCTAAAGAGTTCACAGATCATGGATAGTGATTGGTGGAAGCACCACAGACTCAGATTGGATATAGGGTAGTGATGCCATTGACACTGATTGGTTGAAGACCTAAAGATCCATAGAGTCCCACTTGGACTGGCTGAAGGGTGAGACATCATTGAGTCGGACTGGCTGAAGGGTGAGACATCATTGAGTCGGACAGGCTGAAGGGTGAGACATCATTGAGTCGGACTGGCTGAAGGGTGAGACATCACTTAGTCGGACAGGCTGAAGTGTGAGACATCACTGAGTCAGACAGGCTGAAGGGTGAGACATCATTGAGTCAGACAGGCTGATGGGTGAGACATCATTGAGTCGGACTGGCTGAAGGGTGAGACATCATTGAGTCGGACAGGCTAAAGGGTGAGACATCATTGAGTCGGACAGGCTGAAGGGTGAGACATCATTGAGTCGGACAGGCTGAAGGGTGAGACATCATTGAGTCGGACTGGCTGAAGGGTGAGACATCATTGAGTCGGACAGGCTGAAGGGTGAGACATCATTGAGTCGGACTGGCTGAAGGGTGAGACATCATTGAGTCGGACAGGCTAAAGGGTGAGACATCATTGAGTCGGACAGGCTGAAGGGTGAGACATCATTGAGTCGGACAGGCTGAAGGGTGAGACATCATTGAGTCGGACTGGCTGAAGGGTGAGATGTCATGGATTCTGATTGGCTGAAGAGTGAGACATCATGGACTCTGACTGGAGGAAGTGTAAGATGTCACGGACTCTGACTGGCTGAAGAGTGCGACGTCATTGAGTTGGACTGGCTGAAGGGTGAGACATTATTGAGTCCTTCTTGCTGAAGGGTGAGATGTCATTGAGTCGGTCTGGCTGAAGGGTGAGATGTCATTGAGTCGGTCTAGCTGAAGGGTGAGACATCATGGACTATGACTGGCTCAAGGGTGAGAAGTCATGGACTCGGATTGGCTGAAGAGTGAGGCGTCATGGAATCTGACTGGCTGAAGAGTGAGAAGTCATGGACTGACTGGCTGAAGGGTGACACATTGGACTCTGGACTCATGGACTCTGACTGGTACACTTTGTACCTTGTACCTGACACTGTACACTTTGAAGTGTCTTCGATTTCAATATCACTATCACTCGTGGTTATTATCACAATATATTTTATTACAGATAATGTCACATCTCATCCACCACCGCCGTCCACCCAGATCTCTGTAACAGCTAATTAAACTGCCACTCTCTGTCTCTTCCTGTTTGGGAAAGCAAGGATGCTATGGTGACTCACCCGCACAGACTATTATGGGATGCTACATGCTACAGTAAAAAGAGATTTGGTGGATTTGATAAAGGCCAAAGTCCAGTCATCCTGTAAACAGGATGAGATGACGATTTGCTTGTAGGCTTTTAGAAAAAAAACATGTCAAAGGTCAGGCAGCCCGGACACAGTGTGTGTGTGTGTGTGTGTGTGTGAGATAGAAGAGCATGGGTGGGTGGGATGTGGAGGATGACAGTCGCATTGCATTAGACTCTATATATGAAATTAAAGCCAATGGCTGTGTCTGACCCCTTTTTGACCCTTTTCTCCTCCCACAGGCCCGGGACCATGAATCCTGTAGGTTTAGTCATTGTGGCTGCACTGTCTTGTTTCCCAGCATCCTGAGTGGTCCATACTTTCTTCATATCTCTGCTAATCTGTTGATCAGGCATCTTCCTCACACACACACACACACACACACAGCCTAACATTGCAGATCTTCTGAGATCTTCTCAAAAACCATGCAAGCATACTTCTCGGTCAGATCATCCTCTCTAAATAAACACCATCTTCAGTCCACTGTGGACGTGTCCCAAACCCAAACATTTAGAATAGAAAGAAATAAGAGGCATGAATGCCTTCGGCTCAGCTTCAAGGCCGTTATTTGGTCTTTGTGTTCTGTGAAATAGATCATATGAAAAAAGGCTACTGGACGGTGGGTTCCTCCGATGCCTCGGATGACGTACATCCACACATTTGTGATTTGGAGCACAGCCATGTAACAGCCGTGCTGTGTACACAGGCCCTTTGTAACCCATAATAACCTTAATAATCATAATAAAGATGATGATAATGAAGCTTTTCACAAAGAGGTGTGTTTATATCATTTCCTGTGATCAGACACAGATTTGAGCTGCTTTCAGTGTGGAGGTGTAATAACCTGGAGATTTTACCGCTTTTATTATTCTAGTAATTCATGTGATGACACTAAAACTAAATGAGGTATAATAGGACACAGTGAGATGAGAGGATGCAGGACTGGGCTCTTTTACTGTATGATTAGTCATGATTAATGGTCAGAATTCTGCCTATTGAAGCAGGAACACATTCAATCTTCAGATGCAGACTAATGATAAAAAAGTATTTAGGAAGCGGTAGGGACAAGAACGCTTAACAAGTGTGACCAAGAATCCTATTAAATCTGAAACAAAGCCCTACTTCTTACTCATTATGCAATATAATCATTTTAGTCCACTGTGGCTGTGTCGCAAACCACACACCATCTTCACTATACAGGTCACAGACAGTAAACATCATTAGCGATTCATTTTGGATGTGTCCCAAACCACACATGAACACCATCACATGCGTCTTGTCTCCCCATCATCATCCCAAACCACAGGTGCTATACACTCTTTAATGTACTCTTTAATATTTAACAAACCCCACAAAATATTAAACTATATCAAAGCCACACAAACTGCACATTTTGGATGTGTTCCAAACTCACATCACCACCATCACAAATGTCTTTCCTTTATCAGCCCACTGTACTGGGCGTGTCCCAAACCACACACCCTATTCACTACACAGGCTATATACAGTAAACACCAGCAATCTACCATGGGCGTGTCCCAAACCACACTAGCTATTCACTACATAGGCCATATATAAACACCATTATCAGTCCTTCATAGGTGTGTCCCAAACCACACACCACATTCACTACATAGGCTACATATAAACACCATCATTAATCTACCATGGGTGTGTCCCAGACCTCACACCCTATTCATTACATAGGCCGTATAAACACCATCATTATTCTACTATGGGTGTGTCCCAAACCTCACACCCTATTCACTATGTAGGCCATGTAAACACCATAATCAATCCATCATGGGTGTGTCCCAAACCACACACCCTGTTCACTACATAGGCCACATAAACCACACACCCTATTCACTACATAGGCCACATAAACCCCATCATCAATCCACCATGGGCATGTCCCAACCCACACACCCCGTTTACTACATAGGCCACATAAACCCTATCCCAAGCCACACACCCTATTCACTACATAGGCCACATAAACTCTATCATCAATCTACCATGGGCGTGTCCCAAACCACACACCCTATTCACTACACAGGCCATATAAACACCATCATTATTCTACCATGGGCGTGTCCCAAACCACACACCCTATTCACTACATAGGCCACATAAACTCTATCATCAATCTACCATGGGCGTGTCCCAAACCACACACCCTATTCACTACATAGGCCACAGAAACCCCATCATCAAAGCTCCTGCTTCAGTACAAAACCTTTAGCAATTCATTTTCCACAAAGATTGATGCACACACTCTCTCCTTGATCTTGCTGTAGCTGGTGTATTGTGACACACACTCCTCACATACTGTTTCTCTTCAGTGTGTGTGTTTAGTTCCATTATTGCTGATATATTTGTTTTAGTATTTTGTAGTTTTAAAGTATAAACTTTATCATGGCAAACCGAGAACTTGTTTAAAGAAAAAAAAAAACAGTACTTTAGGCCATGATTAACTCTCAAATTTAGTTCATATTTCACAGACACTCAGGTGTCCTCATTTGTCCTCCTAAACCAGGTATCTTCCTCCCTCTTTTATCTTACTTTGAAAAATAATTTTCAGAACATCTTCTCTCAAAAGTTTTCTGTAATCATTTCTCTGCACACCAAATTGGAATTTAAATGAAAATGAGGAAACCTCATTTGAAAGAGTGTAATTGGCATGTTCGGAGGTTCGCCGATGCGGAGACGGTGAGCGGGCTTCAAACGAGAACGTTAATTAGGACAAACTCAATTTCTAGTCTTAAATAAAGTAGGGGTGGGGGGTGATTATTTTTGGCGTAAGGTGAATTAGAAATATGTGTCTCGTTTTTTCTTGGCTTTTGAATGACCACAGACATTTTACTGAAGTATATCCTGTGTGTGTGTGTGTGTGTGTAAGCGGACATCGTATGATCTCTCAGACAGGCCACACAAACACACACTCTCTCATTCTGTGCTCCTATTATTCAGTCATATTTGGTCTGAAAATGATGTCAGTCTCATGTCAGGGATGTCTCGGGGGACGTTAACAGGACAGGAAGACAGACAGTACTTAATTAATATGGGGAAAACGGAAAAGAAGGACATTCCACAAACATTCCAGTGGGATGGCTGACTGGAATTTTTATGTACACAGTAACACAGGATGAGACTTAGGACTCTTCAGGGTGCCAAAACCTTTACACACACTGATGGATGGATGGATGGATATTTGGTCGTCCTGATTAGTTTTACTTAAAAGTAAAAACTAGATGGTTATTTTTGTTTAAACCCACTATCAGCCCCCCCTCCCCCCAAAAAAACATATACTTTGTTTATTTTCAGAGATCCTGCAAAATTCTTACGTTTTTATTTCGACTGGAACTAACGAGAGTTTCTCCCATGAAACAGCTAAAACATAAAACGTTTGTTGTATTGTTGACAAAAATGTTTAGTTTAGTTTATGTGTTTCCGTTTTTGTTGGTTGTTTTCATTTCCGTCTACGAGATCAACACTCACACATTTATTGGTAAACAATACTTACGTTTACAGTATGTATATTTTTGTGTAATTATTTTGGCCAAAAATGCCAAAAAATCATTTTACTGTTGCTTTTATTTTTTTTTTAATTGTTTTTTTTTTCCAGAAAAACAACTCAAATTTGACATCACAAGCACAGGATTTTTCTTTTAAACTCCTACCACTGACTTTCTATAAGTGCTGTACTCACGTGATGATGTCACACGACATGTCTCCGCCCAAATCTGTGGAAATCCTGCATATAATGAAAAAAAAAGAAATCGCAAATTCCTCAATTCCAAAATTTTGCAGCTTTCATTAATTTTGCGTTCATTTCTGGGCACTGAGTAGATTTTAAGGCAAAATATTAGTGATAACGTAGTAAACTGTTCAGCATCAGTGGCCGACACCCCAAGTGGCCGACACCCCAATCCTCAGACGTTGCGTTCATCTCTTTTTTTGTCTTTTGTTCTGTTTCTTTTCCATGAACATGATGAAAATATCAATCCTGCACATCCCGAGAATCCTGCACACCATCACAACTGAGATCTTGAGAGAATAAATGAGATCATCCGCGTAATCGATGTCTTTCTGCTATAAACGTGTTACATCTATGCCTGACTGAATGGAATGTCTAAACCAGATCTTGTGATTAAGACTCGTTTCCACCTTTTTAATGTGTTTTCTTGTGTTCCTGAGGTAAAATGTTTTTTTTAAAAAATCATAAAAAATTCTGTGGAACGCGAGTTAAAATGAAGTAAGGATTAAACAGCGTGTGTAAATGTCATACACTCTGTGCCTTTGGTGTTTAATGTTGGGGAAGGACAAGTGAAGGACACGCTAATAAATGTCAAGTCTCCTTCTGATATGTGAGATTTATTTTTCCAGAAGAACGTTTGAGGAAGTACGACATGTTTGCAGGGCGGGGCTGTGAGTCAGGTGACGACGACGGAACAACAGAGTTTTCTGTGCTGGTTGAGCTTTTAGCTCACATACATTAGGCTTTCACATTTTTGTTTATAGCTGATGTGGGGTATGTGTAGTTAGGAAAATAAATCTGAGAAATTACTGTAACAATTAGTAACAAAAAGTGTAACAATTAGCACTGCTTAGTTAAGTTAATGAAAACTACTTCCTGTCAGCTACATATCAGTTTGTTTGTGTCATTTTTTGTCAATATTTTACACAATTGCCTGCTTTCAGGTTGACAGCTAATAAGTGAGGACTCTTTGTATTAGCTTAGCATTCACCTCATACATCTTCATACATTCAAATCTGTGTGAGTGCTAATGCGATGGAAAAGGTAGCAAACAAAGAATATATGCTAGCAGTTGCGTTCACTAAAACTTTCTTTTGTTTTCAAGTTAAATAAATGATTTAGGAGAATAAAAGGTAACGCTAGCTAAGACTGTAAGCTTAAAGTGTTAGCATTAACATTATTCCCAACGACACAGCTCTGTTAGCATTGTGTGGCTACGTTACCATCAAACTCTTTACAGTTAATCCAGTTAACATCACAATTCAGTGTTAGCATTGCCTACTTTAGCCTACACGGCTCGGTTCAGTTTTCCCTGAAACTATTTTATCCATTTTCCCCTTTATATTGACCTTCACACTAAGCTTTATTCACTTTAAAGGAAATAACTCCTCAGCCTTATAAATTGAGCTCGAGCCTCTCAGCGGGAGTCCACGCTGTGGCGATTCGAAACCGTGTGCCTGTAATTTGTTCAGAGCTTTTTCCTCAGTCGAGCTCGGCAGGAGGCCGTTAGGATTGGCACTGGGCCTGAAACAACACAGTCGCTTAAACCCAATACTGCACGCTTCAGCCTCCTGGGATTAGACACGGGCAGATTGACATCAGAAGAACGGCAGCTAGGCTATCTCTTTACTTCAAACAATGAAATTAGCCTCCTCGGTGGGCTTCTCCAGTCTTTCTAGCTTGGTTTGCAAAACATTCCAGTTCAAATCACCTCACGTTTAAAGACAAGCTAGCAAATGACTCTTAGGCTAATTAGCACAATGACTCATATTCCTGAAGTGAAAATACTTTTTATTAATGCACAGAAAGAATATTTCAGCAGATGTTTTTCAGCTAAGTGCTAACAGACTGTGTTACAGTGTACACAACAGAACATTTACATCATTTAGCTACATGATCTTTTTTAGAGCGCTTTGCACTGTAGCATACAGATGAGGCTTGTAGCTACAGTTTAGTATTTTCATTGAAGTAAAGATCAGAAAAAAGAGAAGAAACAGTGAAAAAGGAATAGAGGATGAAATTGAGAAGTTGTTTCTTCACGTCTGATGACCAGCTGTGAATAAATCGCGCACATGTTCCTACTTTAGTTTTAATTTTAAACATATGGCATAATTAGCATATGGCTCATTTGATTTAGCTATCTTTCCAGCACTCATGTAGATATTCTTCTAGCACTCATGTCTTTGCTAAGTGCTAACTAACAGCCACATTACCATGCGCATGGCTAATATAATTTATAAGTAAATAGCTACAGGATTAGGAATGTGATGGATAAAAAAAAAAAAAAAACAATTAAGATTGACAACACAAAGTGTCAGGTGAAGAAAGAAACGAAGGAAGGAATACAAGGAAGTGAGAAGTTGCTAGATTTAGCGGTTTGAGTGATTAGCATGTTAGCACATTGTTTCGTTTATTTGTTTAAAGACTAGCCGTACATTAAGCTATGTCTGTTGCTTGGAAATGTCCAGCTAATCTCCAGGAAGAGAGTGACTGACACACACACACAGAGTAACAAAGCCAGGTTATAAATAAGGTATGCTTATTAAAAATGAATCAAAGTTTTTGGATGTGGATTAAAAAGAATCATTAGTAGAGAAAAAAAAACAAGTAAAAGCAGATGGTCTTTTGAAAATCCATGTTTTCATCTAATTAGTTATCAAAAAAAACAAAAATGTGTGTGACATTACATGAACTACAAAGCTAAGGTATCTTACATGTAACTAAAGAATACAGTCCCATTTTAGCATCATATAAGCTACATATCATAGACACGTGTGTGTGTGTATGTGTACATTGATGTTGCCTTGATCCCTTGCTTTACCAAGGGGTCAACTTTACTTGACCTTAAATTAGCAAGGTCAAGTGTGTGTGTGTGTCCTTAATTCTCCTCTCTGGAGTCCTTCTCACTTTCTATTACCATGAGGACGCAATAACACTCGATACGGCTGCGCCCAGTGACGTCCTAGCAAGTCAGTCTGGCTGACAAAACACACACACACACAGACACACACACACACACAACATCGTTTCATACTTTCAGCTGGGGCTACTGACGATTAAAAATATATCCAATAAACAGGAAACACTGCAGCTAGCTAAATACCTAATATAATGTAGCACACCATTTAAACAAACTATCAAGGTTTTCTCATTAAACGTGTGAATGACAAGTCAAATTTCCTATCCATGAGTTAAAGTCATGAGAAGGTTGTTGCTAAGCAGCTAGGAAATATGGACACTCGGCATGATAACAGCTCAGCTAGCTAGTTCACACATCGCTGTAAAATATGTTATACAAGCGGAATAAGATACAGTGACTGAAATGAAAGGGGAAAAAAATCAGGAATATTGACTTTTACCTCAGAAAGAGTGAAATTATTGATGAATTGTTAGGAATATTCACTTTTACCTCATAAAAAGTACGAATATTGATGAATTGATAAGAATATTGACTTTTACCTCAGAAAAGTGGAACAATTTTGATGAATTATCAGGAATATTGACTTTTACCTCAGAAAAAGTAGGAATAATGATGAATTGTTAGGAATATTCACTTTTACCTCAGTAAGACTGAGATTATTGATGAATTGTTAGGAATATTTACTTTTACTTAAAAAAAAGTGTGAATACTGATTGTTAGGAATATTGACTTTTACCTCAGAAGAAACTGCGCTTATCATACTGAACAGTGCATTAATATCACAGGAACCTAGTGTTAACATGCTAACGTTCTCTTTAGATAACACAGATGTCTCTCTCTCTCTCTCTCTCTCTCTCTCTCTCCCTCTGTGTGTGTGTGTGAGTGTGTGTCCATATCTCAGTTGAACCCTTGTGGCCCAGAGCACTTCTATAATTAATCATCTCACCTTGATTGACATCTCCTTTATATATTTCTCTTCTTCTTTATCTATCCATCTCTCCTCTTAGCACTGCAGCCAGATGACCTCATCAGCAATCGCTCTCTCTTTATCCTCCTCTTCTGTTCATTATCTCTATCTCTCTGTCCTCCTCCTTTTTTTTTTTTTTTTACTTTCAGACAGGTCTTTTTTTGACATTGTTCTGTTGTTACGAATGCCCTCCACTTTAATGAGTCTGTTTAGCTCCAGAAGGTTTCACAAACTTTGACCTTTCCCAGGTATCACTACTTATCCTTTGATAAATAGTGACTTAAATGGCCGCTGCCACAATGCTCTTCAGTTCTTCTATGTGGATTAAAGTTTGTTTATGGTTGTAAGATGTTGTGTTTCTATTCAAAATCAATTAAAAGGAACCGAAAAAACATGTCCTGGCTGATGGATTATATTTAAGCTAAGAGGAAAATTGTTCATTTCATGTTTTTGCTAAGTCATTCTGCACCACCACACAGCCGGGCCTGCATTTCCTTTAAATCCGTCTTCTTATCCGCACAAATAACTTTGTACAAACTTCACGGATAATTGTGTACGCTTTGGCGCTCATCCTTCATTTTGTTTAGAGAATAAACTCATTCCGATGACTTATCGCTGCTCGTCTTACACCCCGTGTGTGATGAGGTGTGTGTTGGCTGATTCATTAATCACACTGTCCTCACAGTCTCCAGTTCTGAGAAATGAAACTTACGTAATCTGTTAAAGTTTAAGTCATAACTTTACAACTTTCTATCAGTTTTCGCTACCTCTAGATCACAGTGTTTGTTATTCCTCGCTAGCTAGTTAGCTTATACGGTAAAATCAAAAAATTGTAAGCTCTTATATTGAAAATTGAGCTGATGAACTTAGCAAACTACTCATTCAGCTACTCAGTAGCATGCTGTGTTAGCTAGCTAAGCCTTACTAACTAGCTAAATTTAACAACCGTAAAGAAAGTTTAAAGTTTTACTTAACTGGCCATTTGTACATTTGTATTTTTAAAAAATGGGGTTGATTTTTTTAATCAAGTGAAACAAATTGTTGCTAATCAGCTAACTTTTTAAATTTTGACTGTCACTGTATTATGAAAAAAAAAATCACTGTGATGTTTTTAACTTCATTCCAATAACTTATCACTCGTGTGCCTCAGTTCTGTGTGTAGTGAAGTGTGTGTTGGCTGAACCATTAATCAATCCTGATTCTCACAGATAGCAGCGAAGGTTTATGATAATAGCATATCCTGCTAAGGAGAGAGTGTCGACGGCTGGCGAGGACAAAGTCCAATCAAAGTTTTAAAAGATGTTACTAAAGTTGACGTCATTAGAAGAAAAAGTTTGCAACTTTAAATTGAGGAAGCTTTTCCGAGCCCCAGGTGGGAGTTTAGAGAGAGAGAGAGAGAGAGAGAGAGAGAGATTCTGGTTCATGATCCCTGTATCTACAATTAAAAAAAAAAACAGGAATTAAAATGTCATTTGTGATATTAGCCATAGCAAATTTCTTGAAGTGTTCGTTAAATACAAGGTAAAATCATGGGAATGTTGTTGCTAGGCAACTAGGAAATAAGGACACACAGCATACACTAGCTAATGACAGCTTAGCTCGCTAGTTAGCACATAGCTGGAAAGTATGTTATACAATCGAAATAAGATACAGTGGCTGAAAAAGAATTGTCAGGAATATTGACTTTTGCCTCTGTACAGTGCATTAATATCACAGGAACCTAGTGTTAAAATGCTAATGTTGCTGAGCAACTAGGAAATATGGACACTCAGCATACAATTGCTAGCACATAGTTGTATTTAAAAAAATATATCCATCAGTACAGAGCACCAATAAACAAACACTGCAGCTAACTAGACAGCTAATACAATGTAGCAGTGGGGGAAAAACCCCACCTTTTAAACAAACTATGAAGTTTTTCTTCATTAAAGGTGTGAATGACAAGTCAAACATGTGACCGATTTCCTATCCATGAGGTAAAGTGATGGGAAGGTTGTTACTAAGCAACTAGGAAATATCCCAGCCAACATTGCAAGGTGGGGCCCATGTGGGCACCATATGGGCTTGAAACATGGGCCCCATATGGGTTTATCCATGGGTTCCACGTGGGCCCCATCTAAATTAGCCCATATGAATATCATGTACATTCTGACAGGGGCAAATGTGGGGCCCAACTTTGCAATATACATGAGGCCCATATTGGTCCCATTTTGTGAAGCCCATGTGGTATATACAAGGGCCCATTATAGTTTTATCAGTGGGTACTGGACTGGGTGTGTCGGGATTAGCTTTATAGATTATTAGATTTTATAAACTTTACCTAAAACTGGTACAATATCCTATCAGGCTAGCTCTAATTGAGAATCAGGATCAATTATGAATATAATTTAAAGTTTCTGTCAGAAATTTTGAAATTCTCAAGATTCACATGGGCTAATTTAGATGGGGCCCACGTGGAACCCATGGACAAACCCATATGGGGCCCATGTTTCAAGCCCATATGGTGCCCACATGGGCCCCACCTTGCAATGTTGTCTGGGATGGACACTCAGCATAATGACAGCTCAGCTAGCTAGTTAGCACATAGCTGTAAAGTATGTTATACAAGTGGAATAAGACACAGTGACTGAAATGACAGGAAAAAAATGTCAGGAATATTGACTTTTACCTCAGAAAAAGTGGGAATATTGATGAATGGTCAGGATTATTGACTTTTACCTCAGAAAAAGTGCAGAAATTGAGAAATTGTCAGGAACATTGACTTTTACCTCATAAAAAAGTGGGAATATTGAAGAATTGTTAGGATTGTTGATTTTTACCTCGGAAAAATTAGGAATATTGATGAATTGTCAGGCATATTGACTTTTACCTCAGAAGAAACAACTTTTCATATTGTACAGTGCAGTAACACCATGTTAACAATGCTAATGTTCTCTTTAGATTCTCTGTGTGTGTGTGTGTGTGTGTGTGTGTGAGAGAGAGAGAGAGAATGTCAGGCTGTGTTTATGGAAGGATAAAGTTTTAGTCTATATGTTTGTATGTATACGGTATATTAAGAATGTGGTGATGGAGATGGAAACAGTGGTGCAGAAGGTCATCAAATTAAATCAGGAAACATTATTTTGTGTAGGTTTGTATATTTGTGTATGTTGTAGTGGTAAAAACAGGGACACTTAAATTAAACTGAGGGGTTATGGGGTTTTTCTCCTCAGTTTGATTGAATTGGCAAGTGGGTCTTTACCATGGAGATTTTTTTTTGTTTTACTATTTCTTGGGTTTGGTACAAAACACCAAATTACTGAGCTTTTCTTTATTTTATTTTTATATTCATAGTTAGGAGGTAGGAAATCTTGTGTGGGAATATATATATGTATATATAATAATAATAAATAAACAGAGGAGAAAGGAGAAGGACTGGCACCAGGACCTCAGGACATGGTGAAGTTGCAGCACACAAAACACTGCAATCTGTTTTCTCTGGGGATAAATACCATCTCATATGACATTCATACATTTATAAATCCCATGTGAGCTGTGTGTGTGTGTGTGTGTGTGTGTGTGTGTGGGGATAAGGCCGTTCACATGGAGAAGGAGCAACTGCAAATGAGCAAGACATCAGATTATGCATGAAGCAATCATTCCTGTGTGTGTGTGTGTGTGTGTGTACACTGATATCTTTAACTCTTTCCATGGCTAGAATTATAAATTCAAGTTCAAACTGAGGACAGTTTCTTCATTTCACATCCTTTAATTAAAAGAAGCTTTTGATTTGACAGCTCTCTGGACCAATAGAATTCAAGCAGAAATTGGCAATAAGTTCTTAAGGGAAAATAATAATAATAATAATAATAATAATAATAATAATAATAATAATAATAATAATAATAAAGGGAAAAAAATCTAGCTGAAGAATACTCAATGAACTTTTTTTTAATTGAAAACATCTCCAAGGCCACATGCACTATTTTTTAAGTATTATTTAAGTCTATCACTAGATCATGATATACATTTTATCATGAAATCTAAATAACAAGTAGTTGAATTTCACCTAATTATAAATTATTTAAAAAGAAAATTAGTGAATAAAATAAATGACTGCATTTTTATTTAATTTAATGTTCATTTTCATGTAATAAATGAATAAAGAATAACAATTCAAGCTATTGAATATATAATAACAAATTAGTTATTCATTATAATTATTATAGATTTAATTAAAAAAATATATTATTGATTGTAGCTGTGTTACATTTTATTAGTAATAAGTTTCTAATAACTTTAATTTTTAAGGATTGGAAAATATCAGAATGAACAATTCCAATTTCAAAATAAACAATTTTTGTCTCCAACAACAAAAATCACTGATCGGCATCATCCCCAACAACCAATCACTGATCACCATCATCCTCAACAATCAATCACTGATCAGCATCATCCCCAACAACCAATCACTGATCAGCATCAAGATCTCCAACAACCAATCACTGATCACCATCATCCCCAACAACCAATCACTGATCAGCATCAAGATCTCCAACAACCAATCGCTGATCACCATCATCCCCAACAACCAATCACTGATCAGCATCAAGATCTCCAACAACCAATCGCTGATCACCATCATCCCCAACAACCAATCACTGATCAGCATCATCCACAACAACCAATCACTAATCAGCATCACCCACAACAACCAATCACTGATCAGCATCATCCACAACAACCAATCACTAATCAGCATCATCCACAACAACCAATCACTAATCAGCATCATCCACAACAACCAATCACTAATCAGCATCATCCACAACAACCAATCACTGATTTCAATGACCCTCTACAACCAATCACTGATCACCATCATCCCCAACAACCAATCATTGATCACCATCATCCCCAACAACCAATCACTGATCACCATCATCCCCAACAACCAATCACTGATCAGCATCATTCCCAACAACCAATTACTGAGATCACTGACCCCCTACAACCAATCACTGATCAGCAACATCCCCAACAACCAATCACTGATCTCAATGACCCCCAACAACCAATCAATGATCACCATCATCCCCAACAACCAATCATTGATCACATCATCCCCAAAAACCAATCACTGATCAGCATCATCCCCAACAACCAATCACTGATCTCAGTGACCCCCTACAACCAATCACTGATCAGCATCATCCTCAACAAATTCTTTTAGTTTATTTTATGACCTTATGAACCTTTCTAGGAAATAATTCAATCTATTCGGATTGAACTCAGAAACATTAATCATCATATCAAATAATCTGACATGCAAATGAGCACAACAACCATCCAGATTAGCAGATGACATCATCTGAACACGCCTCTCCTCTAAGTCGAGCTGAACTCTGGGAGCAGGATGTAAAGCCGTGAACTGGGTCAACGGAACAATATCAAAAGCTCCCAGGGAGAGTTTTCTGGAAAACAGCTTTTACACAACTTTCAGGGAAAACTGTTCTCCAAGACAAAGACGAGCAGGGGGGGATGAAGGCAGGAAAGCCATCCAGTGTGTGTGTGTGTGTGTGTGTGTGTGTGTGTGTGTGTGTGTGTGTTGTGCTTTTGAACCTTTTTGCGAGGGAGAAATGTTCCAGAAATAGAGTTAAATATATGAATAATTAAATACACAGTTTGGGTAGTTTTATATGTACTTAATCTAAACATAAACAAGTAGCAAATCACACCACATGTAAATATATAAATAAAACCAAAACAGAAGATAAAGAAAATATGAGTGAAATATAACCCTAGATGAAAACCGACATTATATACAATAAACATTTTTCTTTATAATTATCTACATCTATCTATCTGCATGTAGAATCCCTGACTGAATCTTCAATCGCTCACTCTGTTCTTCGATCGCTGCTGTGCTTCCTCCGTTTCCCAATGAATCGTGTATAAAGCGTGACAATTAAACCTTATTGGATTTGATTGTTAAGGATCCTCGCTGGCAGAAGGGAGCGACGCAGCAGGTTCGAAATTGAGGACGCGGTCCGACACGCCAACGACTAAACTACCGTTCATTTCTGCTTCAAAGTGCAGAAAGTAGTGCTGAGTTAATCTACAGCCTCAGGCCGCACACACACACACACACACACACTGCAGAAGTCTGCTGTAGAACATACCAATCTCCACCAATATTTCTTGTTAAATGCATCACATCATACAATTTTTTTTTTGAACAGCGCTTTAGTTTTCTGTACATTTAAATAAACATTCAGTCAGGGAAAGAGTCTCCAGTGTTAGGCAAAGATGGTGGAGATCTACATTTCCCCAGTTTATGTCATGGTTTCTCAGTAAAATGATGACTCCTTAAAGCTGTGAAAACTGGAGCTAGCTAATTTCTTAGACATTCCTAACATTAGATATAACTATCATAGGTCCAGATTCTACCCCCACCCCCCAGCACCACCACCAGCAATTGTCTGAGACATCTGTCACTAAAGATATACAAGCAGTATGAGATTGTGTATCTAACTTTATTTCTTGTACATGTGTGGAGTTCTGCGTTCACTTTAAACCATTCTTTTTTTTAGATAGTGCAACTTTTTACATTTTTTTAACGAAAATAACACATTTATATTTATAAGAAAATGAAATTTATTCAATGCTTCTTCGAGGAAGGGCATTCATATGGCGTGATTTTAGATATACTGAGAGTGTATCATGGCGTAAAGATTAGTTTGCGATCTCTGAAGAATGCAGGAATGTTCAGAAGACCAAACTATTCCAGATTAAAAGATGTAAGGAGCGTTATAAGAGCAGAGCTGTGTTCATACACACACCAATCCACTTTCTACTGCTGCAGCTACTGCTGGACTTCCTGTAGATCCCGAGTGACCAATGTATCGTCCAATCAGAGGGAAAAATTCCATTCGCAAACTATACCTACTTTTTTTTGCACTTCTCAGCCACAGTAAGGATGCACACAATGCACTATGTGTGGCTAGGACAACTTACTTTTAGTCCTTAACTCTATGTTGTTTTATGTAGCACCAGGGTCCTGGAGAAATGTTGTTTCATTTCACCGTGTACTGTGTCAGCTATATACACCGATCAGGCATAACATTATGACAAGTGAGAGGTGAAGTGAATAAGAGTGATGATTGATCTCATCATGGCACCTGTTAATGGGTGGGACATATTAGGCAGCAAGTCAACATTTTGTCCTCAAAGTTGATGTATTAGAAGCAGGACAAGCGTAAGGATTTGAGTGAGTTCGATGAAGGGCCAAATTGTGATGGCTAGACCACTGGATCAGAGCATCTCCAAAACTGCAGCTCTTGTGGGGTGTTCCCAGTCTGCAGTGGTCAGTATCTATCAAAAGTATCCTTTAAGTCCTGTAAGTCCTTTAAGTCTTGTACGTATCCCATTGAGGCTCCACTTCACAGCTTACAGGACTTAAAGGATCTACTGCTAACATCTTGGTGCCAGACAGAGCACACCTTCAGGGATCTAGTGGAGTCCATGCCTCGACGGGTCAGTGCTATTATGGCAGCAAAAGTGGGACCAACACGATATTAGGCGGGTGGGCATAATGTTATCAAGTTTTCGTTTTAATTCTGAATCTGTCTATTTAAACAAAATGCAAAAACTAATTAACGTTACTAATAATTAACGAATACACTAGTCAAGCTGTAAGCAATAATAAAACCTTATAGTTGCAATGTCAGTGATCTCTAATGAGAGATATGAAGCTGGTTCATATTTTTCAAAAGTTTTTCCAGATTGGACTGGAGCTGACTTACAGACAAAGACAAGATATTATTAAGTCAAGTTCATCAGACTGAAAGTCTTCTCACAGAGGTAGGTTCTGCCAAACAGAGACAGCATCACTTGTGCTTGTTTGCACATCTTTGGGTACCTGTTTTCTGGGACCCTTGTGGAAGTCTGTCAAGGGAAGGGATCTGAACTTGTGTTTCAGTTCTGAATCACACTGAAGCTCAATTAGTTCCATCTGAAGATCATCGCTGACTGTATCCACACTGATGAAGGGTTGAGCAAACAACTCAAAGTCAGTAGTGTTGTGTCTGAAGTCCTAAAAGCGACTGTCAAACTCCTGGATAAGGTTGCTGAGAACGGCATCATACTCATGGACCTTCTCTTTCACCATGCCTACCTCTTTAAGACAAGAAAAATGGGCTAAATTCCCTGCATGTGAGGTGAGAAACGGAGAAAGAACAGTGTGAGGCTGGGAGTGAAACAGGGAGTGAAAGCAGGCATGTAAAAACAGAGGGAGGAAAATATAATAAATAACTGACAAAAGAAGGAAATTATTCATTCAAAACAATTTAAGGAACCATAAAGCAAATTTTATCCTTTCCCTGAAGCTGAACATTCAAAACATTGAGCAGCTCTGTGACATCCACAAGGAAAGCCAGGTCAGAGAGCCATTTCTTATCAGTGGGCACCTGGATATTACTATTCTTGCTTTCCTGAAAAACTCTGATCTTATCCCGCAGATCAAAAAATCTCCTGAGAAATCTCCTTTTCCTCGGCTGAGCCATCTGACCTCCTGGTGGGACAACACATCACCATATTGCGCATCCATCTCATCCATCAGTGCTTTGAACTGTCGATGAGAAAGAGCCTTGGAGCGTATATTGTTGACAGTTTTGAAGACGTCACGTGTCACATCCACAAGCCCGACATATTTGGCACATAGCTGTTCTTGATGTAAAATGCAGTGGTACTTAGAACTTTTTCTCCACATTCACTGACTTTCTGAGACACCAAAGGTAGCAAGGGCAGATGTCCTCCCTACCATTGCCGGCGCAATCCCCATCTCCATCCCCCTCCCTCTCTTCTCGGATGGTATGGTCAGTGATGCCCAAACTAGGGCACGCAGGCCAAAGTCGGCCCATCGTAACCTTTGATTTGGCCCACGGGCCCTAGTTTAGGCATCACTGATCTAGATATTACGACCCGAAAGTTCCACCAATCAGAGAGGATTCCGAATTTCACAAGTGGTTTTGATTGGTTTAAATTTATGGCACATATCTGGCGTTTTTCCGTGGGTGCTCGGCCATTTCGAGATCGGCACTTATAATAACTTATTTTGATCGTTTGCAGCTAAAAATGCTTGATTTTGCAGCAACTTTTTAAAGTAAATTTGTCATTTTTTTACGTAAAACGACTAGAATTTGTGAAATCATGAGCACAGGATTCTGCTTTTAAACGCCTACCACTGAAGACACATACTCCGCTCACATGAATGGAGAAAAGAGGTTGAGCGTGTGCTGGAATCTTCACGTGACATGTCTCGAGCCAAATCTGCGATCTCATCAGTTCCAAATTTCATCACTGATTTTGCGTTCATTTCTCTGAATGTCAAATCCTCAAGGGACTGAGAAATGATCGTAATTAGTGATAAACTTTCGGAATAAAACACACAGGCACGTGCTGACGGTGTAAACAAACACTGAAACTCATTTGCGAGGTGAATAATTTTGCTAATAGCTACATGTACAGTGTAGTCAGTGACGTCAAGAAATATTATGACGCAAAAAAAGCTTTTTATGCTTCACTACTGCAACTTTTGACATCCAGGTTACTTTTAAATACTAATAAAAGAGTTAGCAAGGTTTAAAAAAGTGCAGCATGTGATCATTACGGTCGGTTTCGATCCACAATCAAAGGGACGAACTTTAGCTTTTGAGCTGAACTGATGACCAACACAACTGGTGATCATCGTCCTCATCATAAACTGTGTGTGACATCACAATGTGCTCTTGACATCATCTGTGGTGTGTGTGTGTAAGCGCATGTCAGGACTTCCTCCTTGTGGCGGATGACACACACTACAACTGTACAGTACAACTCTTTCCAGAAATCTGAAATCTTCACAATCAAATTCATTGATTAATGACACAATTAAGTACGTTTCCTGAGATAAAACACACACACACAGTTGATCGTAATTAAACGTTTAATATGGATCTTCCTAGAACTCTTCAACAGCTAAAGGGTAAACATCGCAGAAAGAAGAAAAGTTCTCAGGTTTGCATTTCCCATCTCTTTTATTGATAACAGTTGCTTTCAAACCTTTAAACCTTATAACCCAAAGGCATTAAAGTCCATTAAAATACACTTTGTTAATTAAATCCGTGTGCTAATCGCCTGAAATCATCTTATTTCTTATATAACACGTTTTTTTAAAGGTTCATTAAAACCTGATCATGGATATACTGTCGCTCTTGTGAAACACATGTCCTGGTGGGTGTGGTCTATTTCTGGGATGACTCCGCCCCCCAGTCGAAGTGCTCACTGAAAATCGAAAGCCGTGGCCTAGACATTCTCGAGCATCTCGAGCTGCAGTTGAACAGCGGTGAGTGCAAAACACATCGACTGATCATGTGCATGTAGAAGAGAGTTTAGAACACGCTTATATTAGCTTTACTGCCATTTTAAGCTCATCTCTGGGTGTGTGTGTATGTGTTTGTGTGTGTATGTGTGTGTGTTAGCGGTGTCTCTTCTCCAGCGTGATCCAGATGCCCTGCTCGGGTCTGAGGACGAGGTCTCCATGTGGCTTCAGATCGTCTCTCTTCTGACACGACACGATGTTGAAAGAGCGCAAGATGGAGGCCAGAATCACCTTCTCCTCCATCAGAGCAAAGCGCTGACCTACACACACACACACACACACAAACCAACATTGTCCATTAAATCACTATGGGAAGCAGGAACAGAAATGCAGCAATATTTGAGCCATGACTGGTGTGTGTGTGTGTGTCAGTGTGTGAGACAGAGACCAATGCAGTTGCGCAGGCCTGCAGAGAAGGGGATGTAGCAGTATGGGTTTCGCCCTGCCGTGTTCTCAGGCAGGAAGCGCTCAGGACGAAACTCCTCAGGCTCGGGGAAGAATCGTGGGTCACGGTGCAGTGCGTATGTGAGTATGATTACATTCACACCCTTAGGCACCTTGTAGCCATCTACACACACACACACACAAATAACACAAACAAGGTCAGATAATTAATGAGAGTGAATTCATCCATGGATGGATGATTGGGTAGATGGATAGGAGGATCAGTGAGAAAAAGACTGCCTGTGTGGTTTCATTAAATCTGTTCATTGATGACAAAACAATGAATGAATAAATAAAGTTGTATCAGTGAATGACTCAACAAATCACTTTAATGAATGACTCAATAAATCACTTTAATGAATGATTTAAAGAATCACTTAAATGAATGACTCAAAGAATCACTTAAATGAATGACTCAATGAATCACTTCAACAAGTGACTCAATGAATAACTTCAATGAATGACTCAATGAATCACTTTAATGAATGACTCAATGAATGACTAATGTATGACTCAATGAATCACTTCAATGAATAACTCAACAATTCACTTCGGTGAATGAATCAATGAATTACTTCAATAAATGACTCAATGAATCACTTTAATAAATGAATGAATGTATCACTTTGATGTATAAATCAATAAATGATTGTGTGCCTCTAAAAGCTTAAATATACTCTGTGTGTGTGTGTGTGTGTGTGTGTGTGAGAGAATTACTGATATGTGTGTCTTCGCAGATGGTGCGAGCAAAGAATGGCACGGAGGGGAAGATGCGCAGCGCCTCTTTAATCACACACTCCAGGTAACGGAGCTTCTTCAAGTCCTCATTGTTGATGGGTCTGTCAGAGTCACCTGACACACACACACACACACACACACATATATGAATACATATAATACCCAGTAAATATGTAACTCACAAGCATATTATTTGGGCATGCATTAGAATCTGTGTGTGTGTGTGTGTGTGTGTGTGTGTGTGTGTGTGTGTGTGTGAGCTCACCGAACACTTCATACAGCTCCTGCTGAACCTTCCTCTGTATTTCAGGATGAGCCCCCAGCAGGTGAATGGCCCAGTTCATCCCAGCCGCTGTAGTGTCATGTCCCTGTCACAAGGTGGCGACAAAAACAATTTCTAAACCACTGCATCGTGCTTCTTTCAAATCAAATAAAGTCTTTACATTCAGTCCAAATGTGCTGCAATTATTTTACATAGAATATTGTTATTGCTGTGGTTATTTTAAATATCTATATATTTATAAACAGTTTCCTCCGACACTCTTGTATGTATTTGTGTAACAAATAATTTGACAGTTCAAGAGAAAATTTGGTTAGCAGTCAAAGCTAACGGATGTATATAAAGTTTAAGTACAGACTTTTTTTGTAATTTAACAACACATCTGAGAGAAATGTGGACATTCCGGATATAACTGCATGGTTTTTACAAACACACTGCCATCAGATTGTCTGTTATAATAATCTAGCTATTATCGGTTGCCGGTTGCCTAGCAACAGCATCCTCTAGACTTCTTGGTTTGAAGCAATGGCTGCTGTTGCTTGTGGTTTGTGGATTTCATGCTAGGCTTGGTTGACACATTAAGCTAGCTACCAGAGTAGAGAAACTTGTCATGAGTGAGGAAGAGGAGAAAACACTGGACTGCACATGCCGCAGGGTTAATCAGAGGCATCTATCAGATTTATCTGCAGCTAAAATGTCTGTCATTTTGTTGTTTGCTAGCATGTTGGATTAGCACTGGAGTAGTGATTTGATCACCTTGCTCAAGCTGAACACTTTTAATCGTGTAATACAAAGATACCTCGAACATGAAGGTGTCCACTTCCTCTCGGATGTCTTGGTGCGTCAGCTTGTTCCCGTCTTCATCCGTCGTCTTCAGAAGCATATCCAGGAAGGCCCGCCTCTTCTTCTTTCCCAGCTTGGATTCGCTGTCGGACTCCATGTCGTGATATCCATACACCTCTCTCTCACGAATCACCTGTTTGTCAGTCAAACAAAAGGACCGGTACAATCAAGCAAAAAGACCCTCAAAGCTGATTGGACGCTATTTATGACATGACGGAAAAAACGTACACTCTCAGTGAAGGTGTGCAGGATCTTCAGACAGTGGTTGTGCTCTTTACCATCACCGAAGTAATGGAACGCAAAGTCCGGCCAGTACCAGGGCTTCCGCTGGCGTTTACTGATGAGGTCACTCATCCTGGACCAATCAGATTTCGTATTCAACAGTTAGCATTATGTGGTAAGCTCTAGTTTGTGATGAATTTTAGCTCCACCCACTGACCCACAGATTATCGTCGGGAATGGTCTGTTCTTGTTATCTGAATCTGATATAATGTGTATTTTTGAGTTTCTTTAGCAGACAGGTGTGTTAAAGTCAGGTGTGTTAAAGGCAGGAAAACTTGCTAATTAGTTTCTTTAATGAAAATCTATAAACTTACCGGTAGACGCTGTGCACGTACTCGGAGTCTTGGTTGCTCTGGGCGTAGATCTTTTTCCCCATAGCGGTTTCTGTAAGACATTTAT
This sequence comes from Hemibagrus wyckioides, assembly GCF_019097595.1. NCBI lineage: Eukaryota > Metazoa > Chordata > Actinopteri > Siluriformes > Bagridae > Hemibagrus > Hemibagrus wyckioides. Next base: position 3,310,860 of record NC_080738.1, on the reverse strand, counting down.
TACAAAAATAACACTTTTGGATTACAAAACATCAGATATCAAAAATATCACATTTCTGTATCATTCATCTTCTTCTTCTTATTATTATTATTAATAAAATACTATTTTTTGCTACCATTAAGGCAGCTAACAAAACACAGGAAATTGAGCTAGTTTAGAGTCTGGAGGTTGATTCTGACTCATATTCAGTGAGGAGTTGAACATAGTGGAAAAACCTGCATCCAGGAAACTGATTATTGAGGAATCTCTTGATGGACATGAGCTTTTATACTCCACACTTCCAGAAAGAGTGATTTCATTTCAATATACTCACTCTCCCTCCTCTGGACATGTCCAAACCATCTTAATCTGGCCTCCCAAACATCGTCCCCCAAACGTCCAACATGAGCCGTTCCTCTGATGTACTCGTTCCTAATCCTGTCCAACTGTGTCACTCCCAAAGAGAACCTCAACATCTTCAGCTCTGCTACCGCCAGCTCTGACTCCTGTCTCTTCCTCAGTGACACTGCCTCTAAACCATACAGCATGGCCGGTCACACCACTGTCCTGTACACCTTCCCCTTGATTCTTGCTGAAATTTTTCTATCACACAGAACTCCTGACACCTTTCTCCACCCATTCCAACCTGCCTGCACTCGCTTCTTTACCTCTTTCCCACACTGTCCATTACTCTGGACTGTTGACCCCAAGTACCTAAACTCCTGTACCTTCTTCACCTCTTCACCCTTCATTTCATTCCTCACACAGTACATACTGCACTCTTGGAAAAAAAGAGGCTCCCTGGGGTGCTATATAGCACCCTGGGGTTCTGTGATTGGCTTATAGAATCTTTTCCCCATAAATAAATAAATAAATAAATTAATTAATCTGAACTTTTCTAGAAAAATGCTTCTATAAAATATAAAGATAATAATAAAGAACCATTAAGTTATTATAGGAAGTAGTGTCTAACTTTGGTTCTGGAGAAACCCACCAGGTTCTAAAATAAAATCATTTTTAAATAAATAAATAACAATTAAAATGCATAGAAAATACAATCTGTAATTTATAATATAGCACAATAACAATCTGTATCTAGCAATATGGAATTGCTAACAAACACACACACACACCACAGATGATGTCGAGAGCACACAGCGTGATGTGGCTGAAGCAGTTGAACGGTTTTTTCCCTGCGTGATCATCCAGTCTGTCCACGAGGACCTCGGCCTGCTCGTTCATCACCTCCAGGAAATCATTCAGGATGGAGAAATGGAAGGTGGGAGTGAGGAGCTTTCTCCTGCTCCGCCATTTATTCCCTGTACTGAGAGAGAGAGAGAGAGAGAGAGAGAGAGAGAGAAAGCGAGAGAGAGACGTGAGCGATAGAGAAAGGAGAGAGAAGGAAAGTGAGAGACATGAGAGAGAGGGGGAGGGGACAGATGTGTGTGTGTGTGTGTGTGAGAGAGAGAGAGAGAGAGAGAGAGAGAGAGATATTTCACAGTGAAATCTGACATATCCAGGAGAATGATTAGAGTAAGATGGAAACACAGAGTCTGGAGGATGTTCATGTTAATAGTTGTACCTGGTCAGTAGCCCAGTTCCGAGCCAGGGGTGCAAAAACTTATAAGAATAAGCCTTATCCATGTGCAGAGAGTTATTCAGAACCGGCTGCAATGGAAGAAGTTACAGATTAACCCAGAAAGAGGAGTGCAGATAAAGAAATGGATTAACATGAAACACCTTTCACCTCCTAAACTCCAATAGTGTTGAGTTCTGTTTATGAACTACGTCAAAGAATTACAGTATTAAACTGATAATACACTGTATATAACATCTACACGTCAACAAACATGAAGCATGAAGCACGTGTGTGTGTGTGTGTGCAAACAATGCTAACAATCCTAACTCTGGACTTTGAGTCTTACAGAAGGTCAGAAAACCTCTGGCAAGTGTGTGAAAGTGAGAGTGCGTGGCAGAGAGAGAGAGAGAGAGAGAGAGAGAGAGAAAGAGAGATGTGAGAGATATATAAAAAAGAGAGAGAGATACAATGAGAGAGAGATAGTGAGTGAGAGAGAGAGAGAGGGAAAGAGAGTGATAGTGAGTGAGAGAGAGAGATGTGAGAGACGTGAAAGAGAGTTACGGTGAGGGAGATAGTGAGTGAGTGAGAGAAAAAGAGAGAGAGAGAGAGAGGTGTGAGAGACATGAGAGAGAGAGAGAGAGAGAGACTTTGACTTTTGATGGTCATTTATTAAATCTAATTATTCATTCACTTTAGCAGCACATTACACAAGGGAAATTGAATAAATAAAAAGATAGATAGATAAACAAACAAAAACAAACAAACAAACAAACAAACAAACAAATAAATAAATAAATAAATAAATGGCACATCAAAAACCTAGTTAAAAAACTATTAAAATACACAGGAAGTTAAAAAAAAAAAGTTTATCCAAACTCACGTGCAAACAGCAGTTCATCATTTAAAACAGTGCACACGGCTCCCCCATAACACCACATCAGCTGGAACTGTTCAAGGTCATTCATACTTTTCATAAGTTGAAATCAACAAAGACCCTTGTTCTGACCAGTCTCTGAAAGATTACAGTAACATCATGTTGTGTGTTCTGTGTCACTTTGTTCTTTCTGCTGGTGCAGATGGCCAGTTTCGCCTGGCCCAGGATAAAATTGACCAGCTGACACTTGAACCTTTCTTTTCTGGTGTATTTAAAACCAAGGATAAAAACCTGTGGGGTAAAAACCGTGTTAAAACACTCAAAGACACTCGCTAAAACACTAAAAAGTGGACGAAGTCTAAAACAGTTCATAAAAGCATGAAACACTGTCTCCCTCTGTAAACAAAAAGGACACTCATGTGTGACCTCTGGGTTTAAAATACAGATAAAAGCGTTTACAGAGACAATGCCATGCAGTATTCTCCACTGCAGGTCACCTGTTCTTTTAGTTAACGGTGGTTTGTACAACGTTCGCCACTCTGGCTTTACATCATCATTCAGCCCAAGGACACTGCGCCAGGGCGTGTCTACCCTCCCGTCTAGCCATCTCTTGTTGTAAACTTTTACACACAGTTTATAGAGGCTGTGTTGAGGCCTATACCTGTTCTTTCCCCATCTCCGAGGAGGGGACCTGAGACCTCTGACAGATTAGGTACAAGAGAAAGAACTGGATTGGGCTCACCTTCCTCAGAGCTGACCACCCCAGTGCAGTAGTCCCTGACCTGCATGCGCTCTTCAGATGTAAGTGCTGACCTCCACCTCTGTAAAAGCTGTGCAACCACACGTACAGACTTTACCCCTAGCTTTGTTGCTACATCGTCCGAGTGAGCAAAGTCCGGTCCTGACAGTTGCACCAACTGTCGTAGTGTCACAGTCCTTGTGGAGATCAATGCTCTGGTTAAGGCTGGAGAGATCCTGCTGGTGACATCCAGCCGAGCGCCATGGATGAGAGGTTCATCGAGAAGCCAGCACAGTGACGAACAGTCCTCCTTCTGCAATCTGAACTGGTTAAAAACTTTAAAAATACCTTGATAAAAAGCTGGTAATCCAGTTAAGCTTAGTTGCTTTGTGTCCATTAAAAACAGTGACCTGTCCAGACCCCATCCTCCCACTGTGCGTAGTATTCCGTTCGCAGCTGCTCTCCATGAGAGGTTCCCTGGACCAGTGAGGAGCTTCTGTACATGACAAAGACGAAAGGCCACAGTCCTGCTGGATAAGTGGATAAGTCCTTGTCCGCTCTCTTCCTTGGGTAGGTATAGGATGCTTTGTGGTAACCAGTGCAGCTTGTCCCAGAAGAAGTCCACCATCATGGCCTGCAGGTCTGCTAGTAGTTTGGGAGGGGGGTCAATACAGGCCAGTCTGTGCCATAACACTGAAGCAACTAGATTATTTATAACCAAAGTTCTGCCCTTATATGACATTATGGAATGAGCCATTTCCATTTATTCAGACATCCTTTTAGCTTTTCACTTATGCCTTCCCAGTTTTTCTTAACATAGCTACTGTCTCCCAGGTACACTCCCAAATATTTAAAACCACCTGTTCTCCAGGTCAAATTATCTGGGAGACATGGTTCCCCACCTTTCCAATCCCCGACTAAAATGGCTTCACTTTTGTTCCAGTTTACGTTTGCAGAAGATATCACATTAAACTTAATTATGATGTCTGTTAAAATATCAATATCTCTTTGTTCAGTCACCATCACAACAACATCATCGGCATAGGTAGAAACACAGTATGGGGTATTACACCTTGGTATAGACAGACCAGAAATCTTGCTTCTTATCTGACATAGTAAAGGTTCTATGGCCAGGGCGTATAACATGCCAGACAGAGAGCAGCCCTGCCTAATACCCCTATACACTTTAAAAGGCACAGATAAACCTTTCAGTTTAACTTTCCAGGTTAACTTTCAGTACGCTCTCAATGTCGCTATACAGCACCTGGATCATGGCCTTGAACCCGAAGTTGAACCCAAAATTCTCTAACGCCCTCCACAAATACTGGTGTTCAACCCGGTCGAAAGCGTTCTCCTGGTCTATGAAAATAAGACCAGTCTTCAGCCCCAATAGCCTAGAGACGTTCAAAATGTTACGAATTAAGTGTACATTGTCATGGATAGACCTGCCAGGCACACAGTACGTCTGGTCAAAGTGGATGACTTGCTCCATCACCTTTCCTAGCCTTGTTGCTAATGCTTTTGAGAGCACCTTGCAGTCTGTGCAGAGTAAGGAGACAGGGCGCCAGTTCCTAAGGTCAGTCTGATCTCCCTTCTTTGGGAGTAGGGTCAGGACTGCTCTACGGCTACTCAGCGGCAGTCTGCCTTCGCTCATGCTCGCCTTCAACACTTCCAGCAAGTCCTGCCCTATCACTGACCAGAAAGCCTTAAAAAACTCCACCGAAAGCCCATCGATTCCAGGTGACCGCCCATTTTTCATGCTGTTGATTGCAACCACCCACTCATCGAGGGTCAGCTCCCTGTCCAGTTCCCTAGTTGATTCATCGGTTATTTTAGGAAGATTCCTGACAAAATCTTCTTCCACCTCCTGCACAGCTGCGAGCTCACTCCTGTACAGCTTTGAGTAAAAGCTGACTGTCTGCTTGCGAATTTCAGTGGGATCAGTTACAAGCTCCCCTGAACCTGTACGCAAAGCATGTATGAACCTTTTCTGTCCATTTTTTTTCCTCAAGACTGAAGAAGAGCTTGGAAGGAGCGTCCATCTCTGTTACGCTTTTAAATGCTCCTGCTTTGTCCCCTGTGGGTTTCGCCACAGTAGCACCAGGGTTGCCTCCGCTGAGCCCGGTCTCAACCGCAGGGGGAACGGTCACAACAGGATCCAGCATGGAGGAGGCAGCAGCTATGGGCTTAACCGCAATCCTCACACCATGCTGCCGTGTGAGAGACTCGTACACGCTATCACCCACCTTCTCCATGTTCCCGGCGCAAAGCGTGCCGAAATGCCGGCTCACTCCTTACCGAGAAACACACACGCGCCCAAACACACAAACACAGCTCCTCACAAAACACGCAAACCAAACAACAACAAAAAATTAAATGAATTGCCAAAAAAGACAATAAAGTTTTGAAATCGCTCGCAAACGCACTCACGACGCTCAACTCGCTCATTCACATCCGCGCATGCGCAGAGAGAGAGAGGGGGGGGGGTGACAGGTGTGAGAGGTGCAAGAGACGTAAGACACGAGAGAGAGAGAGAGAGAGAGACAGATACGATGAGAGAGAGAGACGTGAGAGACATGAGAGAGAGAGAGAGAGAGAGAGAGAGAGAGAGAGACAGATACGATGAGAGAGAGAGAGACGTGAGAGACATGAGAGAGAGAGAGAGAGAGAGAGAGAGAGAGAGATACGATGAGTGAGAGAGATGAGAGCGAAAGGAAAAAACTCTTTTCTGAATTAAAAACATTTCAAAGTCCACTTCCCTAAAAGCGACGTTTACAGCATCGTCCGCATGCAGGACTGCAGTCTTCCACTGACCAGAGCTGGATTGGGAACAAGGCTGATGGTGTGTGTGTATGTGTGTGTGTGTGTGTATGTGTGTGTGTGTGTGTGTATGTGTGTGTGTGTGTGTGTGTGTGTATGTGTGTGTGTGTGTGTGTGTGTACCTCCACAGTCTCGGCATGGTAGAGGAAGAGGAAGGGCAGGGGTCCAAGCCAGACCTTCAGCAGTGGAGCGTTCCGAAACTCGTCTGTGTAGCCGATCACCTGACAAAAAAACTCTGAAACACAACGTGGTTTAACGTGACGCTGAAACGTGATAAAAACACAAAACAAGACAAGACAAGAACACGGTGAAGAGCAGCTCAGAATTCCGAGAGCTGACCACGTGGTTCCCTGTAACGGATCTGTGGGTCCATTTACTCTACTGCATTAAATCACAAACTTCCGATTATTTATTTATTTACTGATGAATTTGCATATTTATTTATTTATTTATTTACAGACCCTTTTGTATTTACATATTTACATAGTGACTTGTTTACTTCCTCACTTCTTATGTACTATTTATTTACTTACTTATTAATTGCATACTCATTTATCTATAATTCTTTTTTACTTATTTATATATTTACATATTTAATTATATAGTTACTAATATGTATTTTTATTTATTTTTTTATTTACTTATTTATTTATTTACTTTTTTACTTGTTTTTACATATTTCTAAAATTAATTATTTAGTTACTACTCGTTTGTTTGTTTGTTTGTTTGTTTATTTATTTACTGAGTCTTTTGTATGTATGTATTTATATAGTTACTTTTTTTTACTCACATCTTATGTACTGACTTCTTGACATATTTATTTACTTCATTTATTAATTACATATACTCCTTTATTTATTATTTCTGTTTAACTTATTTATCTATTTACATATTTAATTATACAGTTACTTATTTATAGACTTATTTACATTATTTGTTTATTTGATTTTATTTTTTTGCTGGTTTACTTCTAAATACTTACATGTTTATACAATTAATTATTTAGTTACTACTTGCTTGTTTGTTTATTTAAATAAAAAATACATAAATAGTTTCACTTGCCGATTTACTTTTAAATATTTACAAAATTAATTATTTAGTTATTACTTACTTGTTTATTTTAAATAAATAAATAAATAAATAAATAAATAGTTTAACTTAAATAAATAGATCTTACTTTAAATATTTACCAAATTAATTATTTAGTTATTACTTCCTTGTTTATTTAAATAAATAAATAAATAAATAAATAAATAAATAAATAAATAAATAAATAAATATAAAATAATTTTACTTGCCGATTTATTTCTAAACATTTACAAAATTAATTATTTAGTTATTACTTGTTTGTTCATTTAAATAAATAGTTTTACTTGCCGACTTACTTCTAAAGTTACTTACATATTTACAAAATTAATTATTTAGTTACTACTTACTTGTTTGTTTGTTTATAATATTTATATACAATATTTTAACCCTCAGTCAAATTACAGGCTAAATGTTTTGATGAAAGCAGATAAATTTTTCTGCTGTTTTAATTCTAATACATGACTTTATTCTACTTATTATAATGATACTTAGCGTCACGCGCACCCGGGATCCGGGGATGTCTCACCTACGGCGCTGGTCTTAAGCTGCAGCGCGTGCCCGAGGAGAGGGTAGGCCACACCGATGCTCGGGACGGGCTTCAGGTCGGTCCACATTCGTATGACGTTCCGGAGCAGCCGGTAAGAGACCCAGGCCACCACGAGCGCGAGGACGCAAGCGCCCGCGGCCACCAGACCCAGAGCACGCGCCATGTGAACAAAGTGCGCGAGCTGCACAGGTGCGCTTGCCTTAAATGTACTGTTAATGTGTTTATATAATAGGGTTCGTGAACTCTTAGGCGTTCCAGTAGGACCTTCATATCACTGACCAATCAGATGGGAGAAGGGGCGTGGCTTTGGTATCTGTAGTAGCTTCACCAGTCTGCTAATATAAAACTGAGTTCTGTGTTTATCTGTGTGTTTTGGTTGCTATGCAACATAAAGATGATGGCTACAGTAGTTTTTAATTTTTACTTTGAGTTTAATCGGTTTAATTTTTACTTTGGGATCATTGTAACACCTTAGCTGCTGGGTTGTGATTATACAGTGGCAAAACAGCACTAAAAACAAAACAAAACAAAAATCACATTTTGTAATTTGACATCATAAAGCGGTGGACCAAGTGGATAAGCTAATCTAATATAGCTAATATTTAATATTAGCTAAAATAGCTGATCTTTCATTTAAACAGAAAAAAGCAAAAAATGACATTACAGCAAGTCAAACCGTGAGTTATTTAATATTAATATTTAATCCAGGGTCCTCTTTTATGTTTTGTCTGTACATGTAATAATAATAATAATAATGATTATTATTATTATTATTATTATTATTATTATTATTATTATTATTAAGTCTTTAGAATTACACTTTCAAATCAAAAATCAGTGTGGAAATATTGAAGAATTTACATTCTTTTAAATATGTAGCTCCAGACACAGCCACTAGGGGGCAGAGCCGAACCATAAATCATCAGAAGTGACCCAAACACTTGTAGAAAATCAATATAGTTTAAAAGACAATAAATGTTCACGTTAATGTCATGGTTTGAAAAAATAAAAGAATAAAAATATACAAAAATACATCATGTTACAAAAATGTCATCTCTATATAGTGCAAAATATTTCTCATATTCAAGTTCATATTCACGCGCTCTGATGCGTTGAATGAATGAAAAATGAATCCCTGCTTTAGGTGAAAAATTTATTATAAAGGAGAGATAAAAGAAAGCCTGGGTAACAGTTTCTAAGTGCTAAAGGCTACGGGTATTTAACGTTGTGTAGCCTGTAGAATGTTAGCTTACTCTAGCCTGCTAGCTTAAAAGCAAACTTGTATTTACAGACGTACAAAATAGGCACTGAAAAGGTAAACAGCATTAACCTGAAAGTGTTTCTCGAAGCTAGAACTCTTGCTATTGGTGTCTGCTATAGATAAAATGTTAAATGCTCTGAGCAGGTTTTAGCTGACGCGGTTGCTTGAGGCTAATGCTAGCTGTAGCTTCTGGCGGAAGGCCGGGATGCGCTCTTTTTGCAGAGGCCACTGGACCATGCAGCGACGTTTTAGCATGCCTTTACGCAACATGAGTGACTGAGTCAGGCGATAATCTGCAACATCCTCCAGGAAAATAAGAACCAGCGAGTCTCGATTATCTTCCATTACCTGGTGAAGGGCTTGGTGTGCTTTAAACCTACAGGAGATTAGTGACAAAGACAGAAAGACAGAACTGAAATTACACATGTGACTTGTTTCAAGTGGTAACGAGGCAGGAAATAAACACTTAAAATTTACACTGACTATATCATTTGTGCCATCTGTATGGCTATTATATGATCATGAAAACAATAACGGAGCTAAAGTATGCTTTAGATGAATTATTCTGGAATAACCTGCTAAGAGGAGTGCAGGTATTGTCTAGTTTTTTAAAGAACATTTAGAGGAACCAGACACAAAAAGTAGAAACTGGCTTGGAGTCACATTTTATCAAATTTGTCTTTCAGTTCATTTTTATTTTAGCATGTCATCTTAGACTTACTGTCTACACCAGGGATCGTTCAAAAGTGCCTCTGTGACAACAAAGACGATTTTCCGGGACATTCTCATGTTGTCCACAATGGTCTCTAGCGTGGAACAGCCTGGCATTGCGTCCCGGTCCTCCAGAAAGAACCTCAAATTCTTGTCTTCCAGAGGAAGCAAGCTTCGTTCCACCCAAAGCTTATCCTTCTGAGCATGGACGATGTAGGCTTTATATTCATATCTGCACTCTGTCACCCTTCTGTAGCGGGAGTCATTTATGTCTAGGGTGCGATTGACTATAATATTCCAGTAGAATTGAATCCTCCAGCCCTGGTAGTGCACCAGGAAGGCTATAAACATCAGACCTAGTACTAAGGTACTTGTGATTACATACAGAGCCTGAAAGGGTACCATGTCCCTACAGGATTCTGGGTTGAAGTCCATCACTGAATGGTTGAAGTACATGGATGGGGTGTTGCAAACGTAGGTTTTGTCAAGGTCAGGTACGCTGGTGTTGGTGCCATTGAGCCATGTGTGGAACCATAGCATGCTCTCACAGGTGCAATCAAAGGGATTATGGTCCATGAACAGCTCAGTCAGGTTGGACAGTGGCACGCTGAACGTCTCCCGCCGCACTGAGGTCAAGAGGTTTTTCTGCAGCCGCAAGAAGCGCAAAGACCGCAAGTCACTGAAAACAGAGTCGTGAAGAAAATTCAAGAGATTTCCACTAATACTGAGATATTTTAGTTGTGAGAGGCCTTGGAAGGCTGTTGCTGGAATCTCATCAAGACCATTGTAGTCCAACTCAAGAACAGTAAGGTTCTGAGCATCGTGGAGAAACAGCACCGGACCCCCAGGATTAGCATTTTTCCACACCCTGGCCAAATTATTGTGCTGCAGTTTCAGCACGCTAAGACGGTTTAGTCCATCGAGCAAGCCGTTGTTGATGTTTGCAATGTTATTGTTACTGAGATCCAGCACTATCAGGTTGACAAGCGGTTGGAACGGACTTGGTCGCATGTCCAAATTGGGGGTTAGGGCACGCCCAAGCATCAGAGTCCTCAATGTTGGTACATGGATGAAAGATGTAGGTGTTAAAGTGATTGTCTGCTGGTTGAAGGACAAATGAATTTCCTTGATACTGTTGAGACCCTGGAACTCTTTCCCCGTTAGATTCTGGTTGATGAAGTTATGACTGAGCACGAGAGTCTTGAGGTTTGTCAAGCTTGAAAAAGCTCCTGGACCAAGGCTCTTGATGCCCATACCTGTAAGATTGAGAGTCTGAAGGAGTGGAGATCCTTGCAAGGATGCAAAGGTGGTGTTGCTGACTAGCTTTATCCCTGTGCTGCTCCAACCCAGATTCAGCTCCCTCAAGCACGGCAGTCCATAAAAGATCTTCTCAGTGATCTCCCCAAACACAGTCCTCTCCATGTGCAGATATTCCAGCTGGACCAGTGGCTGGAAAGAGAAGTCGTCTATGACAGGCAAGGGAGAGGTTTTTTTTTTAACTAGCGCAAAATGTAGGTTGAGATTCCTCAGACTTTTCAGCCCCACGAAGGTACCGTTAGTTAAATGTTTTAAGTTGTTGTACTCTAAAGAAAGGTACTCCAGCGTGGGAAACCACTGAAAGGCTCCATCTGTGATTCTGGCCATTTGGTTGTTGGAGAGATCCAGAATAGTGAGATTAGTCTTGCCTAAGCCTTGGAAGGTGCTTCTTGTCAGCGTGACTTGCTGTGTATTTTGGACAGACAGGTTTCTCAATGAGGTGTCAGACAGCTCCATACAGAGTCTGGACATGAAGGTTGGGTTGAGCTTACAACCATCTAGCACCAGGTCTTGTAAATGAGCAATGGGCATGAAGCAGCCACGGTCCACCTGGTGATTAAGGCCACAGTTAGTACACCAGTGTTATCAATATATACTGTTGTTTTTTCAGACTACTATATTGTAGATACCACAATCTTTAGTAGTAGCTGGTGTATAGACTCTTTAGATAAAGCTTCAGGTACAGAGGTACACTTCTCTTCAGTGGTTTGAGTTAACGACTGCTTATGTTAATAAACACCATGAATATGGACCTTCCATGGATAACTACAGATTTTCAACTAGTGCTATTGACAATAGAAGCTTTGAAATCTGGTCATGACACAAAAATTGTATTTTAATGCTTGAAATATAGTAAATGCATAGGGCAGTTCTATCAGTCATGCTCAAAATTACTGCTATTTTATTTTAACATGAAATGTTTCCAGTGATCAGTCCAATTAAAGCCTTATTCCTTGATGTGATGTTAGTTAGGGGTGGAAGATGTGACAAAAATATCAGAGAAATTCTCGACAAATATATTATACTATATTGCAAAAAGTTTTGGGACACCCCTACAAATCACTGAATTCAGGTGTTGTTTTTCAGGTGTTGGGCTCGGCCCCTTAGTTCCAGTGAAAGGAACTCTTAATGCTTCAGCTTCATACCAAGACATTTTCATGCTTTGCGGGAACAGTTTGGGGATGACCCCTTCCTGTTCCAACATGACTGCGCACGAGTGACCAAAGCAAGGTCCATGAAGACATGGATGAGTGAGTTTGGTGTGGAGGAACTTCATACAGTCCTGACCTCAACCCCATAGAACACCTTTGGGATGAATTAGAGTGGAGACTGTGAGCCAGACCTTCCCGTCCAACATCAGTGCCTGACCTCACAAATGCGCTTCTTCTAGAGGAATGGTCAAAAATTCCCATAAACACACTCCTAAACCTCGTGGAAAGCCTTCCCAGAAGAGTTGAAGCTGTTATAGCTGCAAAGGGCGGGCCAACTCCATAATACATTCATGTGCGTGTAAAAGCAGGTGTCCCAAAACTTTTGGCAATACAGTGTATATTAAAAAAAAAAATACAAATTTTTTTTACAGAATCAAAACTGTAGTTACATTTTTTTTTAATATTTATGACAAATGAATTAATACAGAATTAAATTAATTACTAAGTTTGAATAGTTTGTTGAATTAATGAATTAATTAAGTAATTAATTAATGCTTTAAAAATACACCACCATACCCACAAATATTTATTGTAAGAATATTTATAACAATATCCTTTGCCCTAATTATATTTACATAAAAGGTGGCACTAAAGATAAAACAAATCTGATTAATCAGGACACAATGTCCTTATGCTGGTTAAGATCACCCTTAGACATGCCAAACAAACATCAGATTACATAACGATCTGTTTTATTGCACTAATTTGATTCATCTTAACTAAAGAAAAGGTGACTTGGACGGCTGTGAAACTGGTGTGTAGCACATTGTTTGATTTTGTCAGTAAACTCTGCAGTCTTGATCAAAGTCCATGGGATTTCTGTTTTATATCAGTGTGTGTCGGCGTGTGTTCGTCACTCATGATTGAACTGCTCTCTCTCTTAGCAGATTAGTGTTCTGCTGTACTATGGGCTATTTAGTGCTCTATATAAATAATATCTAATATCTGATATCTAATCTAATTTTAGAGCAGACTCTTGTGGTCTGTGACGCAAGAATGATGTATGACGTACGCATGTTGTCGTAGGTAAAATGGCGGGCGCTAAGCAAGGGCTAAGGTGGGAATCCTGTTTTCGTGGACTGTGCGCATGTCGAAAGATCTAATCCGATTCTAATCATGTGTCATGTAAACGCGCATAACAATCTGATTACTTTATACCGCGTTCATGTAAACGCTGCGATCGGATTCGTCAATTCGCACCTAGTGTTAATAAGTTTGTGTTATTCCTGTATTACACCTCCACTCATTCTGAGCTCATGAATCTTCATTCTGCACAGCTGAAAGTCCGTCTTCTTTCCCTACTTCCTCATCTCGTCTTTCAAACATAGCATATGCTACTACTCTGTTCCTCATTCCGTCCCACTAACACAGGGTCAGTGAAAGTGAGCGACGTCGCAGCTGCAACATTCCTCCTCACCTTCTTCAGGGGCAGAGAAGAAAGAGACAGCGTCCGGAACGACGAGGACTGGTTGAGAAAATAAAAGTCGTTCTTCTTCAGCTCTGTGATGTCGTTGCCTGCGAGGATCAGGGTCTCCAAGCTGGGAAGCTGGGGATGCGAGCCCAGGCAAGCTGTGGTCAGTTTGTTTCGGGACACGTCCAGCCAGGCCAGATTCTGCATAAATACAGAGGAAGTGGGAAATAAGATCATGCTAATGCTAATATCATACACAGCACATTGTGCATCATTTAACATTTTCAGAAATGTAATATGATGTCATTTGGATACAGTGACCAGGACTAAGACCACGCCTTAAATTTGCTTTTTTTGTTTTAGCATAAACAGTACAGGTTTTATTTGTGCATTATAAACGTTTTGTACATTCTAACTTATCAGCTAACCCAAGCGTAGATCTACACTAACATTAGCCAGCTAATCTTATGTTTGGAAATTCACCCACATGAGCAATAATCCAGCTAAAGTGACTGACTGATCAAACTGACATTAAGCTCCACCCCTGCTGGCTCAGAGACTCCAGCAGGACATGCTCTATGTGGCTCCATTCAGCAGGGTTGTGAATGTGCCCTAACCGGCCTTGATTCCATTACAACATGGCGCCACCCTGTGAGTCACACACCTGCAGCGTCAGCACAAGTCCAACTTCAGAAACTACAGAAACTTCCAGTGAAATAGAAACTATCTGTCACCTGATCCCCAGCCCACCCAAGTCTACATCTCTAATTCAGCGTTTCTTGCCTCAGGCATTGTCCACACCAGATAAATATGAGAACGTCATTTTCCTTTTGATATCTAATCTCTTGTGATCTGCTCTAAAAAATGTTCTGTATTGGTTTTGAGAAGATTTTTTTTGCTTGTTTTAGGAAAGCATTCTGACTTGGTTATGCCAGAAAGAGACCACACCTCCTTCCCTAAGACAGATACAGAGGCCACACCTCCTTCAATAAAATAGATACAGAGACCACACCTCCTTAACTAAGACAGATAAATAGACCACACCTCCTTCACTAAAACAGATAAATTGACCAAGCCTACTTCACTAAAATAGATACAGAGACCACACCTCCTTCACTAAAACAAATACAGAGACCACACCTCCATCAGTAAGACAGATACAGAGGCCACACCTCCTTCAATAAAATAGATACAGAGGCTATACCTCCTTCAATAAAATAGATGCAGAGGCCACACCTTCTTCACTAAGTCAAATAAGGAGGCCACACCTCCATCAGTAAGACAGATATAAAGGCTACACCTCCCTCACTAAGACAAATACAGAGGCCACACCTCCTTCACTAAAATAGATACAAAGGCCAAACCTCCTTCACTAAGACAAATAAGGAGCCACACCTCCATCTGTAAGACAGATACAGAGGCCACACCTCCATCTGTAAGACAGACACAGAGGCCACACCTCCATCAGTAAGACAGACACAGAGGCCATGCCTCCTTCACTAAGACAGATACAGAGACCACACCTTCATCTGTAAGACAGATACAGAGGCCACACCTCCATGTGTAAGACAGATACAGAGACCACACCTCCATCATCAGTAAGACAGATACAGAGGCCATGCCTCCTTCACTAAGACAGATACAGAGGCCACACCTCCTTCAATAAAATAGATACAGAGGCTATACCTCCTTCAATAAAATAGATGCAGAGGCCACACCTTCTTCACTAAGACAAATAAAGAGGCCACACCTCCATCAGTAAGACAGATATAAAGGCTACACCTCCCTCACTAAGACAAATACAGAGGCCACACCTCCTTCACTAAAATAGATACAAAGGCCAAACCTCCTTCACTAAGACAAATAAGGAGCCACACCTCCATCTGTAAGACAGATACAGAGGCCACACCTCCATCTGTAAGACAGACACAAAGGCCACACCTCCATCAGTAAGACAGATACAAAGGTCATGCCTCCTTCACTAAGACAGATACAGAGACCACACCTTCATCTGTAAGACAGATACAGAGACCACACCTTCATCTGTAAGACAGATACAGAGACCACACCTCCATCAGTAAGACAGATAAAGAGGCCATGCCTCCTTCACTAAGACAGATACAGAGACCACACCTTCATCTGTAAGACAGATACAGACACCACACCTCCATCAGTAAGACAGAAACAGAAGCTACACCTCCTTCACTAAGACCGATACAAAGGCCACACCTCCTTCACTAAGACAATACATAGACCATGCCTCCTCCAATGAGATTAAGACTGGGATGAAAACAGGACTTACCTCTGTCCCTGAGAATGGTTCTCCATTCAGTCTCAGCCTGTTATCAGACAGGTCCAGGTGTGTGAGGCGTGTGCAGTTCCTCAGGTCTCGGACTTGCAGCAGGTGCACTTCATTGTGACGTAAGGTGAGCCTCCACAGCTTGGGTGTGGCCTGGCACAGACCCGCCGGTACCACCTTCAGGCTGTTGTAACTGGCATCAAGCTGCTCCAGACTTTGGTATCGAGTCAGAGACGAGGGCTTGAGCTCGACCAGACGGTTATGGGATACATCCAGGGTGCTGATGTCCTCAGGCAGGTCCAGAGGGATGGTCTTCAGGTTCAAGTGGCTGCAGTCTGCCTTTTTCAGCTCAACTCTGCACTCGCCCTTGAACGCTCGACTCGGCACGAGGACCCACATGCACAGAAACAGCAACAGGACGGTGGTGTTCCGAATCGCCATGTGCACTCTCTCTTGGCAGCCTTATGCGGTCTGACAGCCAAAAACATCAGCAATCACCAATGAAATCACCCTGATTTATAAATGAAACACAACAAATAAATCCAATACATTCAGTAGGTATGACTGTAAATAAGATTTGAACTATCAGAAGATATTACATTTCAGATGATTAAACAAGACTTCATGCCAGTTAAAAAAAAAAAAAAAGTTTGTATTTCCTTTTCTGGGTGTCTCAGAAATATCCTCTGACTGTTTGCAGGTGAGAGACAGTATAATGTATATAAAAGGTCAGGATGCATTACCATTCAGCACACAGAGCTCCACGTCTGCTCTGTCGAATGCAATGTTTCTTATTACGCCAACACACAGTATTAAACAACGTCGCACTTTAATGACGTACGCTATCAAATTCGCCGCGCGTGCAGTTCCCAGAACGGAGCCCAAGCGTTCCGTCTCGAGGCAGCAGGTCAGACAGGATGCCCCGGTGTTAAAGGGGAAGGTGATGTGACTTGCATGAGTCCTGCATCCTCCTGCGGCTCACTCCGCGTCTTCGCGCTTATATTGCTGTAGTGTGAAAGCTTACAGCCGGTTTCGAGTTTCTTTTCCCCATTCGCCACTTCCTCATATTCCACTGAAAGACATAAAAAGAAAAAACACGTGTAGGTACCCGGAGTCACGTTCTCAAATTCCGAACTTAACCTTGTGTTCTATCTCTAAAATGCACACGCAGTCAGTTCGCAGTGGCCGTGAACGTGATTCGTTTATGATTCACTTGGCATTCAGTGATTCGTTTTGATTCACTTGGCATTCAGTGATTCTTTTTGATTCATAGATCATAGAATGATTCATAGAATGAATCACTTGGCATACAGTTATTCGTTTTGATTCATAAATCATAGAATGAGTCATAGAATGAATCACTTGGTATACAATGATTCGTTTTGATTCACTTGGCATTCAGTGATTCTTTTGATTTATAAATCATAGAATGATTCATAGAATGAATCACTTGGTGTACAATGATTCGTTTTGATTCATAAATCATAGAATGATTCATAGATTGAATCACGTGGTGTACAGTGATTCGTTTTGATTCACTTGGCATTCAGTGATTAGTGTTGACTCATTGATCATAGAATGTTTAATAGAATTAATCACTTAGTATACAGTGATTCATTTTGATTCACTTGGCATACAGAGAATCGTTTTTTATTTACATGGCATTCGGTGATTCGTTCTGATTCATTAATCATAGAATGATTAGTAGAATGAATCACTTGGCATACAGTGATTCGTTTTGATTCACTGTTCATAGAATGCTTCATTTTTGATTAACAAGGCATAAACTGATTCCCAGTGATTCACTGAGTATACAGAGATTCATTTTGATTCACTTGGCATACAGTGAATCGTTTTTTCCCCTGATCATAGAATGATTCATTTTGATTAACTAAGCATACACTGATTCCCAGTGATTCACTTGGCATACAGTGATTCGTTCTGATTCACTGATCATAGAATGATTCATTTTGATTAACTAAGCATACACTGATTCCCAGTGATTCACTAAGTATACCATGATTCTTTTTATTCAATTGGCATACAGTGATTAGTTTTGATTCACTGATCATAGAATGATTAATTTTGATTGACTAAGTATACACTGATTTCTAGTGATTCACTAAGTAAACAGTGATTCATTTTGATTCACTTGACATACTCTGGTTAGATTTGAATGCATTAAGCATAAGTTACAGCAAGATGCACCAAGTGTACAATGAATCACACTGATTCACTCAGGATCCACTGATTCACTTTAAAGTGCATTCTCAAAAGCATTAAAGCTTATCAAATGCTTGTGTGTAAATTGATAATGAACTGCAGAGGTCGCTGTAGGACTCCAAAATGACCGTCTCTCTGTGGCATTATGTCGGATGTGCTAATGC
Source organism: Hemibagrus wyckioides (assembly GCF_019097595.1). NCBI lineage: Eukaryota > Metazoa > Chordata > Actinopteri > Siluriformes > Bagridae > Hemibagrus > Hemibagrus wyckioides. Next base: position 3,292,636 of record NC_080738.1, on the reverse strand, counting down.
TGATTCTAAACCCTAGCCACTCTATAGTGCATTGTATTGGCAGAGTGCCATTTTGCCTTAAAGCACAGAGCAGATTATCTGGCACTCTTTATATCCCACAATGCACCACAGTCATAAACTGCTACCCAAAATGCCCTCTTGCTGGATCAAGGCAATACACAGACCACATGGTGAATAAGGTGCGGTTTGGGACGCGACCACATCTGTGTGCTCATGTCTAACGATGTTAGACATAGTGTGCAAGGGGGCAATAATGAGGGGTAACATAATTAAATCAGAAAAGTTCTAACACACACACACATATTTCCAGGTCTTCTGTGTCGTCACCTAGCAACAGCAGCAGGAAGTGAGAGTGGAATGACACATGGGGTTCAGTGAGTCATCTTCAAACATTTCGCTGTGTCTGTGTGTGTGGTTAGAATTTTTTTAGATTAACCATCACATCCGATGTCTCCCCTCTTTATTTTCTGTCTCTTTGTCCTTATAAACACACACACACACACACAGCAGCAGCAGCAAAGGCATTATAATTTGCTTTGTGTGTGTGTTGGAGTAAAAGCAGGGGTCTATTTATATTGACAGATTAACCAAGTCCAAGCACAGCAGCAGGATAAAATCATTATAGTATGCACATGAACACACACACACACACACACACGCAGATTTTAATGCCTTTGCCACTGGAAAACACTGGTAAACCCAGGCCTTTGTGTGTGTGTGTGTGTGTGCGTGTTTCAGATTGTATTTGATTATAATCTACTGCAATAGCAAGTCTTACCTGTACTACACTGATAATTTGTGTGTGGAGGTCATACCGTGCGTGTGTGTGTGTGTGTGTGTGAGAGAGAAAGAGAGAGATAAACTGGTGATAGAAAAATCTAACTTACAATAACACTGTGTAATAAAGTACTGACTCTAGACAGTTAGATAATGGCTCCATGGGCTGTAACGTCAGCTAATAAATTAACACTAATAAATAAAATAGCTAGCTGGTTAGCATTCCGGTGAGGACCAGTCGCTGGAGAAAATGAACACATAGCTAGCTATCTTGGGAATTAGCTGCTAGAATGTCTTGCTTGCATGCACAAGCTGCTTACTTCCTCATTGTTTCAACTGTTCCTTTTAATTTACAAATGAAGCAATGGCCCATTATTGATTTACACTTCGTCCGGTCTAATTAAACATGACTCATTAATCAGTGGGTTAAAATGTCATTCGGATGACTTCCGGGAATTGATTGGGCAGGCGTGTTCGATATGAGAGGGAACAATACGTTTTGCCTGGACTGCTTGCTGACATGCATTGTGTAGCATCAATACTTTATCAGTGTGAACCAGCATGAAATAACAGGCACATGCCAAACACAGCTGATTAATATACCAAACACAGCCAAATCTAGCCACCAAACCCAGCAACCGAGTACAGCAGTAAATTTATTCACCTAACACAGCAGGATTAACCTAACACCAAACATGCCAGGATGAGCCCAATACCAAACGCTGTGATCAACTCAACACCAAACACAGAGGATGAACCCAACACCAAACAGGTCAGAATGCACCACAATACCAAACAATTAAACCAGTTCCAAACATGCAGCATGAGTCCAATAGTCAACCCAGTCTGACACTAAATACAGCACCATCACCCCAAACAAACCAAGATGAACCCAATTTCAAACACAGTAACATCAACCAAACACAGCACGATCAAACAGAACACAGGAGGACAAACCCATTACCAAACACAGTAGGATGAAAGAAACAACAAATTATCAACTCAACACAGGACACAGGAGGATAAATACATACCAAATACAGAAAGATCAAAGAAACAACTAATTAACAACTCAACACAGAAGACAAGAGAACAAGCCCATTACCAAACATAGCAGGAACAAAGAAACAACAAATTATTAACTCAACATAAAACACAGCAGGACGAACCACCACCACCATCACCCCAAACAAACCAAGATGAACCCAATACCAAACACAGTAGCATCAACCAAACACAGCACAATCAACTCAACACAAAGCACAGGAAGATAAACCTGTTATCAAACACAGCAGGACCAAAGAAACAACAAATTATCAACTCAACACAATACACAGGAGGACGAACCCTTTACCAAACACACCAGGATCAAAGAAATAACAAATTATCGATGCAACACAAAACACGGGTAGGCAAGCCCATTTCAAACACAGTAGGATGAAAGAAACAACAAATTGTCAACTCAACACAAAACACAGGAGGGTAAACCCAACATCAAAGACAGTAGCCTCAACCCAACACCAAACAGGTCAGTATGCACCACAATACCTCACAGTGCAATTAAACCAATTCCAAACATGCAGTCCAAAAATAAATCCAATCTAACACAAAGCACATCACCTTCACCCCAAACAAATCAAGATGAACCAAATACCAGACACATTAGCATTAGCCAAAAATAACATGATTAATTCAACACGAAACAGGACAACCAAAAAAAAAAAGTTATCAACTCAACCCAGTACACAGGAAGGTGAACCCATTATAAAAACACAGCAGGAAGCATCCAATGCCAAATACTAATCACAGCAGGATCAAGCCAAACAGGATGAACCTCAGGCCAACAATCAATTATGAACCCATCAACAAGTAGAGCTCAATCCACCCTAAACCAAAACACACCAGGATGAACCCAATACCAAACACGGTAGGAAGACACCAACATCACACACATGGCAATCCGTGCAGCATGAACCTAAGGCCAAAAACCTAACATAACATCTTTGTACTTCACAGCAGATTAATCTAACCCCACACAGACCGACCCAACACCAAGGGCAGGAATACGATCGTTATATCAAACACCACGCATAACAGCTGAGGAAATGTGTAATCGATGTGATAATTGGCTACGATCTGCTACAGACACTGTATGTAACACACACACATACTAATCCCGGGAAGGTTACAGCTTTTCCTGAGGCGAGTAATTAAGTAATGGCTCGTTGAAATGGATCTTTCTTAGTCTCCGTGCAGGTGTTTATTGTTCCACTGAAGTCTCCCTCGACTCGAGTCAGCCAGTTGTCAGAAGGAACACAACAAAAAGTGGCACTAAAGCTACGTGCTACGTCGTTAAACCTTGCTAGCAATTATGCAGTGCTGTGAATCACCGTGAGTCCATGTTAATGGGGCTTATACATCTGCTACGCTTGAAATCTGGGAAAATCTGCAAGCACTTCCTCTCCCATTAGCTTCGCCTTCTATGGCTGCAGCTGTGCAAATTTCAAAAGGAGGCACACACATGACTGTCGGATTCATGCCCAAGAATAGGAAAAAAAAATGAGGGAGTGATGAGAAGAATGCGGAGTATTAAAATAAGAATGTCTTCCCACACATTCCAATCGGAAAAGGAGCTCTTTCGGGGCAGGTTAGGTCTCGGGCGTTCCACCAAGTTCAGTTTTATCGCAGAGTAACGGCGGGTCGAAGGTCAACCTCCGGCGCCTGATGAAGAGGCAGGAGGACAAGATTTAGTGTGAGGAAGGTTAAAAGGAAGAGAGAAATAGTTCAGGATATAGCCCAGATGTTACAGTTCTAATCTTAGCGGTTTGCTTGACAGAAAGAGCTAAGCTATGTGGTATGCTATAGGAACAGGAACAGAACCACGGCTAGTCATGAAAGCTAGCGGTTCAGACAGAGCCACAGTGCCTGACTGCATAAATAGACTTCGGACATTAATGACATCGGACACGTTGACCTTCAACCCCCAGGTCACGTCGGATGCGTTAACCTGCAGGTCACACCGGCTAAAAATAAATGGCTTCTCTTAAGCTCACAGATTTGCTCCCAGGAGCTAAACTCATCCACATAGTTACCGCACTTTTAACGTGAAGGTCATCACACATCCATCGTAAAAATTGAAAAAAAAAAAAAACTACCTTTTTTTTTTTCTCTGTTAATGTTAATGTTAATGCATAACGTTTTGTGATAACGTAGCTAATGAACTGGCTAACGTAAGCATGAGGGCTAAAGATAAATGCCTAAACACACACACTAGCATGCTAGTTCTAGTATCACTAAAACAACAAAAGAGCTACATAGCTAGCTAGCATAACACACACGCGACACCCCAACTGGGAGATGAAGACCCTGAGGAGATGGACATCATCGCAGTTACAGGCTGGAGGAAAGCTGGATTTTAGCCGCCATGTTGGGGAGGATGACTGTGCAGTTTTTTCACAGTGAAGTGAATAGAATTAGAGCCTTCAGGAAAAATGGCCCCAGCACTTTGATAGAGAACAAAGTGTGTGTGTGTGTGTAGCGCTAATAGCTAATGGTTATGATTTTGTTATTGTGCTGAGGTGAATTTAGCCTTTTTGTGAATGTGAAAATCTTCACACACACACACACACACACCTTGTTCTCTTGAGGTGTCAATGATTCTTTCATTCTCTCACACAAGCCTATGAAAGACTGTGTGACTTCATGCAGGTGAGAAACCTTCTATTCCTATCCTGCTCTGTGTGTGTGTGTGTCTGTGTGTGTGTCTGTGTGTAAGTTCTGTGCTGATGCACCGCTGTGTTAACGTATGTTAGCAAGAAAAAGTGTTGCAGCATGACACCTCAGCTGTGTGTGTGTGTGTGAGTGTGTGTGTGTGTGTGTGAGTGTGTGTGTGAGCTCTATACATAGCCTCAAATGAGCTAAGCTAATTACATCACTCTAGTTCTACGAAGGTCTATGTTATACATCAATAACCAATAACCACATCTGTTTCTTTAGCATCACAAACGTAGCAACAGGAAGTAACGTGACAATTACTTGAGGCGGTTGAAGCGAACCACCAAAAACAGACCAACAAAAACCATGACAGATGCCTCCATGTTTGTCTTTTGTCCTCATTCAGCTAGTCAGCTAGCTGTGATTAGCGATATAATCACTCATGATTCTTCCGTCAGCGTTGTGAAGCCGTGCCAAGATGGCTGCCGAGCAGAAAGACTTCACCACATGGACATTTTCCTGAAATGTTTCCCGCTCAAATTTGAGAGAAATTGTAGATTAACACAGCTAGCATAAATAACAAGTTACAAAAGATATCTGTCTCACAAATCCTCACAGATTTCACTTAGCATCATATGATATATAAACAAATATTCACCTATGCTAAAAATAAAACACGAACTGTATGATATTTTATATAAAAATCAAAGCTAGGGACTTGGTTAGTGTCATGACCTTGTGTTAGATTCATGTCTGGAATGCTAGGTGGCTAACGCTAGGCAGACTGATAACCTTAGGCCTTTTTTTATTGACGCTCACGCGGAACTTTCTAGAAGTGACGAGTGTGCGGACAGGAGCTGTTGATAACGCAGTTATTTTTTCCGGCCTGTGTCACTCTCTGCCACTCACTGTGTGTGTGTGTGTGTGTGTGTGTTTGTAAGAGTGAGAGAACAGAAGACAGATGGGGCTTAAGAAGGCTATTAAGAACACTGTACGGTATTTTTAGAGGTTTGTGTGTGTGAGAAAATTAGAAACCTGTGCATGACTTCACCACTGGCTGGTGTGATAAAGCTCAGTGTTTGTGTGTGTGTCTGTGTGTGTGTGTGTGTGATCTCAAAGCTCCCTATGCTATTAAGCTATTCATTATATTTTTTTTAATAGTTGAGTATCTACCTCATACGTGAAGCTAGCTAGGTAACGTATAGCTGCTACACCATGACTTCAACTTGTGTTCGCATTTCTATTCAAACATAGGGAAATATTTACCTCAGGAAATACAAGAGATTTCCACATGAAAGACTAAATGTATGAAATATTAAATAATCAGAGGCCCTGGATCAAGCGCTAGTCTATATTTTCGAAATCCTTTCATTCCTTTCCTTTCATTTCCTTTCAGTCATAACATCTAAATCTTTTTCATTTTTTAAAATTGTAGCTTGCTTTTCTTACATCATATGATATGTGAAAGCACAGGGGAAAAAACAAACAATTTCACTCAGCATTTTCTATCCCTTTTTTAAGTTCTAAGGCAAGTTCAAGATCAAGAAAGATCTGGCAACCTCAGAGGCATGAAGTGCAGAAATTCAATCTGTTCAGTTTTTAAAAAAAAATCAACCAGAGCCTCTTAAAATCATCTTTGACCATATCTGTAACTTTCCTAGCATAAATATTGAAGTAAATATTTGGACTTTTGGTCGTTGTTAGCAAGCTAGACATGTATGATTATCTTGCAAACTAACTAAACAGCTTTTTTTCCCAGTAGCAGGTTAACCCAAGTGACCTAGCTTTAGCGATGATTATTTAGCTGCGTAGTTAACAGACTCACTTACACATCATGTTAGCTAACGTTATATTTCATGCTAGCTTCCGGTCGTCTTAAAGACTCAGCTGTGTGACTAAACAATATGCTAGATTGTTTATATGCTAACACCGTTTTAATATATGCTGACATTCTTCAAAGACAGGTCCTTTTTGTGCTAGCTAGCTTTAATGATTTTCTCCACAGACTTTCATTACAGGCAGCTCGACACGGCGGTTAGTGTTTTATTTTAGCCTTCGTCCGTCTTTGGTCTTCTCGGAGGTCAGAGCTCACCTCCTCCTCTTCAACCTGCTCCTTCAGCTATCAGAGCTCCACATACCAGACAGTCCAGCCTCACACGTGGGTGTATTCCAGTGGAAAGGTCAGCAATCAGCACCGCTCGGGTTATATTTGGCCGTCTTTGATCTCGCACTCGAATGCTAAATCCGTCCGGCTGATTTGCGATGACACAATCCAGTGCGCGATAGCGTTAATGTAGCACTCTTGTCACTGTGTAAAATGTGTATACTAATTTTTTAGGATCAATTAGCACTATGCTAATTCTTAAAGCTATTAAAGCCATGGGTTTGAGAATGCTAAACTTTCTCTAGCATGTGGTTAGGGACAGAAACACTAGACTTTCATCTAATAAAATACAACATAGATTTCTTTCATGTTGCTTTCTGTCTTTGCATTCTTATGCTCATATTAGCAACTTAGCCGCATTAAAAGAATGGACTGAACCATTTAGTCAGTTGTGGAGGTGAAGGTAGGTCCTCAGACAGCCTTGTATATTTTCATGGAAGCAAAATCAGTGGCTAAGTCTACTCATTCACCTGAAAGTGATTAATTTATGACTCTAATTATATCCAAATGTAAAACTGGAGCCATGAAACATGACTTTCCACACACACAAGTTGCCAGTTCCACTTATTTCCCCCTACACCACTATCACTAACTGGAATCTAATGAAGTCTATCTGAAAAGCATTTGTTAAAATAATCATAAAAAGTGCTTGAGTGCTCTCTGTAGCATGTCTTGCTAATATATTGTACATTTTGGTGAAACAAATCCGTTGGTCCAAAACAAATCCGAGTCCAGTGGCTCAACAAATTAAACAGAATCTCATTTCCATTTGTAAAGTAATTTGCCTAGTAATCATTCTGTACAATACAAAACCAAGGTTAACTCAAATAATCACTCTGTACATCCGCGGTGAGCTGAAATGAACGATACGTCCAGGTGTGAGGAGGACGGACCACAGCGACAGTACGTTTACACACCTGTCAAGCCAAAACAGGAATCTGAGACATTCATGGGTCCAGGTTTTGTGTTGAGAAAGGGCTTTAGCTAGTTATAGACTTGAGCTTATGCTAAATATTCATCTTTATTAGAAATGCTTGTTCTCTTCACACCCAGTGTTCCATGAGAGACTCCATACGTTTTACCTTCTCAATTCGCTAACAACTAATCAAATAATTAGCGCTTAAAGTGGTATCTCCTCCAATCTGGTAACCAGACAAAAGCGAATAAGCACATCCCAGTTTCCGAAAATCGTTTCTCAGGCGTGTTTCTTGTCAGGTTAATGCATGGTACCTGTCTCAGAGACAAAATGCTTAGTGTAGCAGAGATGTGAGTGTTTCCCGGTGTGTGTTTCTGACATGCTTTATTGCGAGGCTGCAGTTGCTGATGCAAGGTTTGCGTTATGTGGGTCAGAGCGAGAAGGGAAGCCCAATGTGTAGCCTGTAAATAATATAATAAAGAGAGAGAGAGAGAGAGAGCTAGCTGAGTGTATTTACTGGATAATAAATAATTGATTCGGATAATTACTGCTTTCAAGATGACATCAATTTTCCCTCGTCATCGATTAGACTCGTGACACTATTCATATTGCACTTAAGACATCATAACTGTGAAGGAGTTTGTTCATCTTAGCGTAAGTGTGTGCTAGCAAGTGATGCAGGATAGGTACTAATTAGCTTAACGCTGTCAATCTGTGAAGAAATAAAAGTTAGGAAAGGTTTGGACTGGCTTGTTGATGTTTCTGTCTGAAGAGGGTAACTGGATAGTACAGTTAGCTTGCTTTGCTAATCTGTGTGGGTTTTCCTCAGGGTTCTTCAGTTTCTTCCCACCTTCCACAAAACATGCTGGATGGAGTGTGAACTGGTTAGGTGTGTGTGTGTGTGTGTGTGTGTGTGTGTGTGTGTGTGTGTGTGTGTGTGTGTGAATGTGTGCTGCAATGTGATCAGGGTATATTCCCACCTAGCATCCCTGGATAGACAGATCCACAGAGACCTCACCCTGAACAGGGGAAAGAAACTATTGTAATGATCATGAAGGGATGTGCAGTAAATCGTTCACTAATTGATATTGTGATATTTTGCTGATATTTTCGTAGTGCCGATATTCAGTAAGAGCCACCAAATGCAAAAAAAAATGAACCAAACTCTTTCATATAATATCGCATGTTGTGATCAGTATCATCGCAATGCGGTGTTTTATCCTTTGTCGTCTGTTGAAACCTGCGCGTGACCGGTGCGTTTCTTGAAATGCTGACGCTTTCAAGCACGCGAGGAGAAAATGAAGGTTTAGACACAAAAGCCATGAGCTTACATGATTTAAAAAAAAAATCCCCTCATCCCTCCCCCGCTAAACTTCAGCGCGGGCGCGCGCGCCGGCATCTCGTCTCGTCGAGCGCGTGCGAGACTTGAATACTCTCTCTCTCTCTTTCTCTCTCTCTCTCTCTCTCTCTCTCTCTCTCTCTCTCTCTCTCACTCTGACACAGACTCTTTCTCTCTCGGCTAAAAGAGAGGCGTTTCCTCTCGCGTGCAAAAAAACAAAAAAAGAGGACCGGGGTACCGCAAAGCCGACTCACACAGTAGGCGCGAGCCGCCGCCGAACCGAGAGGGAGGTTCACTCAGGCGCGCGCTCACCTCTGCGACTGCATTTTTTTTATTATTGTTTAAAGAGCGCGTGAGCAGGTGCACCTCAGCACGAGCCCGGATTCTTTCTTTTTTCTCCACTCTTTCATGGACTTTATACTTATTCATTATATTTACAGTTATATAGATGTATATATATAGCCTTGCAGGCGAAACCGGGTCTCGTGGCCGCCGTTAGACTGGAGAGCTCGAGGCCACTTCTGCGGCGTAAATTACCGGAGGTAAGCAGCACCGTGGGCTTCGTCCCAAATCGCGTGGTGTAGTCGCTGAACGACACTAAATTACTATGTCAAAAGAAGTGCGCCATGCTGTCGAGGAGGCTCTGTGTAGTGTGGGAGTGTGCGATTTGGTACGCGGCCACATGCAGTGGTCGGGTTGTCATGGTAACCGGGAAAGCCTCGCCGTGATTGACAGAACTTAGCGAGCTGGTTACGGCTCGATCCCAAACCACAACCTGAACACTAAATAGCTATAGTATGCCTAAATAGCAGGCTATCGCAACCGTAGCATACTTGCTAAGTTTTTAATGTCGTTTATATAACACCCTTATTCACTGCTACCTGACAATTTATTCCCTCTCATATAGCCATTTCGAGGGATATAATTAACTATATATATATAGTTAGGGATATAATTAACCGCGGTATTTTGACGCTAATTAGACATAGTCTACTATTTTAGTGTAGAACGCGGTTCGGGACACAACCCGTCCTGTCAGCAATTTGTTTGGTTTACCTCTCTTTAATCCGCTTTAACCGAAACCCGAGACAGAAGGAAGGTTATCATTAAAGCCTGGATAATTATCATACCTCGTGTTTAATCTCTACTATTAACAACAACAACAACAACAAAAATATAAATATCTCGCGCCAAACTGGGAGCTCGTGCTGTATGTGATGGGATGGGATGTGAGCGCGCGCGCTTGAAGTCCGACGTGCACGCGAGCCTCACTGAGGTGTCAGTTAACATATTAGCAAGCCACAGGGGGGAAAAAACACAGCAATAAAAATTAATATGTAAATGATGTATTTTTAGTAGAATACTGCAATAAACACGAAGGTATTTGGTTTAAAGGATGCTGAGTTTATTTAAACAAAAAAAAAAATCTGAGGAAATATATCACCATTCAGTCATAGCTGCTAACAAAATGACCAGATAAGGTTTGGTATCTGCCGGAAAATGGCAGAAACATACTGTAGCCCAGGTTTCCACATGATGTAAGGAATAAAACACTTGATGAAGTGAAAATAATAAATGATGGGGTGATGTAACAGTTACCTGTCCCAACCTGAAACTGATTATTTTTCTATAACAGTACAGAAAAGTTTGTTTGTTCCAGCAGTCGTTCCAGCTGTGTGAGCAGACAACACAGCTGGAATTGACTGTGAAGTAGCTGTGTGATCAGGATGAGGTAACGTAGGGACGGGGGAAAAGCTGACCTCCTCTGTCTGGTGCCGAAGGAGCACTGAGTGTGAGAGAAAGAACACACACTTTCATTTCCTCTTACCTGTGTGTGTGTGTGTAGACAATAGCCTCTTTTTGCTAAACTCCAGTGGTACACTGCCACAGAAACTCATTGTACATCTGTTATCACTGCATCATCAGATCTGTGTTGTGCTGTAAGGTGTGTGTGTGTGTGTGTGTCGGCAAATGTAAGGGTATAAGGGAAACCCTTGTGGCATCAGCCATTATCTAAAGGTCACTATTCAGATTTAGTGCACCATCCAGACTTGATGTCCAGTGTTTTCTTCTTTATCCGTTTCCTAAAGTCTGTAAGCCGAGTGAAATAGTTCATTCGAATAAAATCGTTATCTATTGTTAACAATATAACTACCGATGTGTTTAAGTGAGCATTAAAACATCCTAGCTAATATGTTGCTAGGTTTGATACCATAATAACAATCCCTGAAGTGTGTGTGTGTATGTGTGTGTGTATACAGTTGGCTAATGTCCCAGGTTGGAAAAATCTGGGCTTAGCGGTTGTAAATGGGCCAGAACAAACTGCAGATTCATTATATACAGGCACACACACACACACACACACACACACACAGACACACACCAGGAGGGAGCATCTACTTGAGATTTGATGCAAAAAACTGTTTGCTGATGTGTTAAAATATTTGCTGATGTAGGTGATGGGAAAACTGCAATTATCAGTTACAGCGCCTTTATTTTGTAAAATAATGTCCGGAAAGATTCGGTGAAATGGTGAAAAGATCTTTAGTACATTACAGTACTGTACTTTACAGTAAAGCCTGATATTGTACAGAAGATTACAGTGTAGTACAGCAGTGTGTAGTGTAGTGTGGTAGTTTAGAATGTAGTACAGTAGTTTGTAGTGTAGTGTGGTAGCACTAACTAACAAACTACGGTACTACACTGTAAGCTACCATACAATAGTGTAAGCTACCACACTATACTGTAAACTACAGTACTGCATTCTAAACTAACGTACTATACTGTACACTACCGTACTACATGTTAAACTATTGTATGGTAGTTTTGAGTGTAGTACAGTAGTTTACAGGTTAATGCAGTAGTTTACAGTGTAGTACAGTAGTTTAGAGTGTAGTTCGATAGTTTAGTGTAGTATAGTAGTTTGCAGTGTAGTACAGTAGTTTAGAGTATGTTGGTTTACAGTGTGGTATGGTAGTTTACAGTGTAGTACAGTAGTTTAGAGTGTAGTTCGGTAGTTTAGTGTAGTACATTGGTTTGCAGTGTAGTACAGTAGTTTAGAGTGTAGTTCGATAGTTTAGTGTAGTACAGTAGTTTAGAGTGTAGTTCGGTAGTTTAGTGTAGTACAGTGGTTTGCAGTGTAGTAGGGTAATTTAGAGTATGTTGGTTTACAGTGTGGTATGGTAGTTTACAGTGTAGTACAGTAGTTTAGAGTGTAGTTCGATAGTTTAGTGTAGTATAGTAGTTTGCAGTGTAGTACGGTAATTTAGAGTATGTTGGTTTACAGTGTGGTATGGTAGTTTACAGTGTAGTACAGTAGTTTAGAGTGTAGTTCGATAGTTTAGTGTAGTACAGTGGTTTGCAGTGTAGTACGGTAATTTAGAGTATGTTGGTTTACAGTGTGGTATGGTAGTTTACAGTGTAGTACAGTAGTTTAGAGTGTAGTTCGATAGTTTAGTGTAGTATAGTAGTTTGCAGTGTAGTACGGTAATTTAGAGTATGTTGGTTTACAGTGTGGTATGGTAGTTTACAGTGTAGTACAGTAGTTTAGAGTGTAGTTCGATAGTTTAGTGTAGTATAGTAGTTTGCAGTGTAGTACGGTAATTTAGAGTATGTTGGTTTACAGTGTGGTATGGTAGTTTACAGTGTAGTACAGTAGTTTAGAGTGTAGTTCGATAGTTTAGTGTAGTACAGTGGTTTGCAGTGTAGTACGGTAATTTAGAGTATGTTGGTTTACAGTGTGGTATGGTAGTTTACAGTGTAGTACAGTAGTTTAGAGTGTAGTTCGATAGTTTAGTGTAGTATAGTAGTTTGCAGTGTAGTACAGTAGTTTAGAGTATGTTGGTTTACAGTGTGGTATGGTAGTTTACAGTGTAGTACAGTAGTTTAGAGTGTAGTTCAGTAGTTTAGTGTAGTACAGTGGTTTGCAGTGTAGTACGGTAATTTAGAGTATGTTGGTTTACAGTGTGGTATGGTAGTTTACAGTGTAGTACAGTAGTTTAGAGTGTAGTTCAGTAGTTTAGTGTAGTACATTGGTTTGCAGTGTAGTACAGTAGTTTAGAGTATGTTGGTTTACAGTGTGGTATGGTAGTTCACAGTGTAGTACAGTAGTTTAGAGTGTAGTTCAGTAGTTTAGTGTAGTACATTGGTTTGCAGTGTAGTACAGTAGTTTAGAGTATGTTGGTTTACAGTGTGGTATGGTAGTTTACAGTGTAGTACAGTAGTTTAGAGTGTAGTTCGGTAGTTTAGTGTAGTATAGTAGTTTGCAGTGTAGTACAGTAGTTTAAAGTACGTTAGTTTACAGTGTAATACAGTAGTTTACCCTATAGTTACAGTGTAGTTCAAAGGTTGGAATGTAGAATGGTAGTTTACAATGTAGTGCGGTGGTGTACAGTGTAATACAGCAGTTTACAGTGCGGTACAGTAGTGTACAGTGTAGTATGGTAGTTTGGAGTGTAGTACAGTAGTTTACAGTATAGTATGGTAGTTTGGAGTGTAGTACAGTAGTTTACAGTATAGTATGGTAGTTTGGAGTGTAGTACAGTAGTTTACAGTATAGTATGGTAGTTTGGAGTGTAGTACAGTAGTTTACAGTATAGTATGGTAGTTTGGAGTGTAGTACAGTAGTTTACAGTATAGTATGGTAGTTTGGAGTGTAGTACAGTAGTTTACAGTATAGTATGGTAGTTTGGAGTGTAGTACAGTAGTTTACAGTATAGTATGGTAGTTTGGAGTGTAGTACAGTAGTTTACAGTATAGTATGGTAGTTTGGAGTGTAGTACAGTAGTTTACAGTATAGTATGGTAGTTTACAGTGTAGTACAGTAGTTTAGAATGGAGACCAATAGTGTACAGTGTAGTGTGGTAGTTTAAAGTATAGTACAGTCATTTGAAGTGTAATAAATGTAACATGATAGTTTACAGTGTGCTTACCGTAGTTTGTAGTATAGTGTGATAGATTAGATTGTAGTACAGTATCTTACAGCATAATATAAAATTGTACAGAGTATTATATAATAAGTTTAGAGTTAAGTACAGTGTAGTGAAGAGGTTTACTGTGGAGTGAGGTAGCGTACAGTATAGCATAGTATAAAAGTTTTAGTGAAGTACCATAGTTTACTGTAGAGTACAGTACAATATTATATAGTGTTCAGGAGAGTACAGAAGAGTCTGGGGTTGTTGTTCTGATAGATCATTTCTCAACAACAGCAGAACCCAGTGAGGTGTGTTAGCAAAATTCAATCACAGCACCAGTCGTATGGAGGAAAAATTCCATTGTCTCAATTCTATTATCGTTTTGTCTTTTAAATAAGCTAGAACAGGCCAGCTAGCTGAAGTGCTAATCTCATCTCGTGTTATCTTTAGGTGTTAGCTTTCTCATGATTTTAATCACTTTTACTGGTTTGTGGAAAGCTACTGGTCTGTCTTTGACTGTTCTGGAGTAACCTCAAAGCTTCTTAATTTATAATTTAATATATAATTTACTGTGTGTGTGTGTGTGTGTTTATATGTTGACATGCTGCCGATCCTTTTTATAACCTGTCACTTGTAGAGCCAGGAACACTTAGCTGAAATTCACTCTCATAATGGATTGGGTGTTGAGACGAGCCCAGAGTGACCATGTCGACACGTTCCCTGCGTGTGTGTGTGTGTGTGTGAGTGTGTGTGGGGTTGTTGTTGCAAAAAATAACCCTGAAGCACTTTAATGACGAGATGCCTAAGCTACTGTTAAGCCTTATTTGGCTAATTGTTATTCGCTTTCGCGCTCAGTCAGACGGCCCTCATGGAGGTGAGTCCACTGTACACTCTGATAGCTAATCCGATTCAAATAGTTATACACTGACATCACAAACCTCTCTAGTTTTTTTGGCACCCTGGCATGTTTAGGTTTCAGTAATGTAAACCCTGATGGCTAAAATCTCATACATTTGGTCAATAAATGAATACAAGAAATTCCTATTTCATAGCATGACATCCATTGACCTTTTCCTGTAGCTAGTCAAAAATGTCCAGATTTTTCCGTTTAATTGCTGCTGTTTCAATCAACTTTAATCAGCTACTCTCTCTTTCATCCATGTTTCTTCAGAAAATTAGCAATATCATTATTCAGACTCATTTTCTTAGTCACAGTGTTAAAAACTAGCACAAAGCCAAGAAAACCACATGCAAAGCTTAAAGATTCTGAATCTCGCAGCCAGAAAAGTGTACAGAAGGGGACTTACATTAGCCACTACTGGAAGCAAATGATATTTCCATGTCACACAAAAATGTCCAAACTCTTTTACTCTTTACGTTACAGAAGAAAAATGCATTAGTGCTAAAAATCAGGCTTTGTTAGATAGTAATAGCTAGGTAGAGATGTAATAGCTAGCACATTTGGAATGTGAGGGAAGTGAGATTCGTGCTAACATGATGTTTCTTCTTTGGAATCAGATTTAGAAAGCAAAATATTCAGAATAAGAAGAATAAAATCTAGCTAGTGATAGCTATGTGAGAAATACGTTCTGTGAGTTGACTTTGGAGATAACATAAGGTTTAGTCTTTTAAAATGTTGAACTTTTCACTTATTTTCACAGAAAGTCGTAGCTACTGTTTGTTTAGGTTGCTATCACGGATTACAATTAGCAAAAACAATTCAAATATTTTCTTATATAAGTTTCTTTTTAAAATCCTGAAAAACAAAAACGCTGCAGCGGGACACTGGTTACACAGACGGAACATATTCCCATCATCGCAAGATAGCCCAGTCATGCGTGGCCTGTGAAGGACCTTGACCTTTTTAATCAGCCACTTCAAAAGCCGCCGCGGCTTCATCACCTACGGGACACTCAACACCGGTCTGAAAGCTTTTCCTGGCTAGGACATCACATCAGCCATCCAGTTTCACGTAATGCTAATGACGTAGCCTGGGATTTATGAGGGAAACGGTGTAGTGTTATATTTTGTTGAATGTATAATCTGAGGTCAGATGGCTTCGTGCTTGTGTGTGTGTCATGTTTACAGTAGTGCCCGATGATTTATAAGGACAGCTGATCGCTCTTGCTGAATTTAGCGCCAAACGTCTGCGAGAATGATGTCACTAGAGATGTATAAATAACAGCACATGGACTGGTGAGTCGCTTAGACGTCAGACTGAACCCAAAACCCAAATCGACACTATAAAATCCCTGTGTTCTTTTCTTTGTTTAACAGTCTTTCTTTCTGATTCACTTCCATATCACACACACACACACACACACATACGCTTGATTCAGTCTGATCCTATGTAACGAGTTCGTTTTGAATCAATTTGTTGCAGTTCAATTCAATTTGGTTCAATTCCATTCAATACAGTAAACAAGAATCACTTTGGAGTCATTTGATTCAGTTAAATTTGAATCGATTCCATTTGATTCATCTGTATTTGATTCGGTTCAATTCTGTTCAGTTCTTTCATTCCATCTCTCTCTGTTTCAGCCTCCTGGACTGTCCCCACAATTTCTTTTTGTGTGTGTGTGTGTGTGTGTGTTTACTGTCCTCTTCCTCATTCCTGCGTGTTTGTGTCCAGTTTTATTCAGGGTCGGCACAAAGGCCTCGAAAGGGAACACTGGTGCACGTACACGCACACAAACACACACACAAACACACACACACACACACTCAGGGGTTCAGTTTCAATGGCCAAAGGAATGCGAAACTGCACACACACACACACACACATACACACACTTTTTGGTTCTCACACATGCAAACACGCACACAACCTGTTAACCACAGAGACTTGTGTGGCACAGACACACACACACACACACACACTACAATTACATGGTCAAATTGTTACTATGACTTTAAATCACATATTTATTCTACTAAAACACAAACTTAATGGATATCTTTAAAAGAAATCCATAAATTAAGACAATGTAGTAATTCTACCAAAAGTAATGGCACCCCATAAAAGCAGACTGTGTCCACGGTAGCTGACACACTGTGACACGTCGTGTTTGATGATGCAAACTCTGTATTGTTTACAGGTATCAGGTGGGTCGTGTGTTCTGATCGAGTGTGTGTGCTTTGAGAGTGGACCTTGACTGTGTGTGTGTGTGTGAGGTTAATGCCCTCTCCTCATGTGGCTTTGCGGGGTATGTAATGAATCAAGTGAAGCGGAATAATTACTCCCAATTAGCAATAATGAACCTGTGGTTCTAACGTGTGTGTGTGCGTGTGTGTGTGTGTGTGTGTGTGTGAGATCAGAGAGAGAGAGAGACCTGGACTGGATGTTTGTGTGTTACGTGTAGTCAGGTCTTTAACAACAGTGGCTTACATAACACTGCATTCCATTCTCTCTCTCTCTCTCTCTCTCTCTCTCTCTCTCTCTCTCAATGCTTTCATCCTTTTAATCACTTTTCCCTTACTTTTCCAACAATAAAGACATTTAATTCAATTACTGATTATTATATTTTATTATTTTAGATAATGTACTTTTTTGTTTTATTTTCAGTTTTCAAACATCTAATTAATTAAATGATTTATGTATTTATAAATATTTTTTAAATACTTACATGCTGACTAACCTAATTAAGTCTTTAAAGTTTAGGCTCAATTATTTTAGATTATTATTATTTTTTTAAGTTATTTTTATTATTTAGATTATTGATTATTATATTTGTTTATTTTAGGGTTTTTTTTACTTTATTATTTTTTTAAATTTATTTTATGTTGAGTTTTCTTACATGCATACTAACTGACTTAAGTCTATTTAAAGTTTAGGCTCAATTATTTTATTATTTTAGATAATTTATTATTTTTATTAATTAGATGATTATTATATTTCATTATTTTAGATTATTTTCTCTTTTGTTTTGCTTCTGTTTTATTTTCAGGTGTTTAAAATCTAATTAAAAAAATAATTTACTTATTTATAAAAAAAAAATTTTACATACTTGCATGTGTACTAACCTACTTAAGTCTATTAAAAGATTAGGCTCAATTATTTTAGATTAGATTATTTTTCTATTATTTTATATTTTTATTATTTAGACGATTGTTATATTTTATTATTTTAGATTATTTTCTCTTTTTTACTTTATTATTTTTTATTTTATTTTTTAAAATAAAAAATTTTATTTTTTTGTTGCAATTTTTAAAAATCTATTTAATTTAATCATTTACTTATTTATAAATATTTATTTACACACGCACATGCACATATTTTTTTACTTTATGTTTTTGTTTTATTTTGTTTAGTTCTGAATTTGAAGTTATTTTTGGCATATACTTATTCATTTATTATTTGTAGGGATTTTATCTGAGTAATTTTGTGTGAATGATTTTGTCGGGAATGTCAACATTTACCTCAGAAATGTTATAAAATTCGTAAAAAAAAAAAAACCTCCTAAATATTCAGATTTGCTAAAAGTCAACACTGTGTAAAGTTGTGATTATTACGTGTTCTGTTCTGAGTTTCTCTAAATCTCAGCACATCCCTCTGCCTCGTGACTCGCGGTTATTTGTTAAACCATAAATCCTGACTCCATCATGCATTGAGGAGCTTCTCTTAGCTTGACATGACTCTCTTCAGTTCCTCTGCTGTGTTTGTTTGACCTGAACAGCAGCCTGGTTGCAGTTTTTACGAGAATTTCTGTGGTCAGCTTCAGAAAACCAAGAGAAAGCTGCCAGCACCTTCGGGTCGTCTGGAAGTCCCAGTGTTCAGCACACAGCTGTGGCTCACTGATTCCGAGATGAACAGCCAGCAGCAGCGGTCCTCAAATATGCAGCTTTAAAAAACCCTGACACCATTTCAGTGTCCACTTCTGCAGGAGGAATCAGGAATGGCTTTCTTTCTGCCTTCTATGGACAGCAGATGCTGAGGAGTGATCTGGTATGTCTGGATCTGGATTTGTTTTGGAGCAATTATGGAAAAACCTTTCCAAATCACTGAGCTGTTTTTACATTTGAGGCCGCTTTAGAGGCATTAGAGGCTGGGGGCAGAACTAGAACATTTCCATCAGCAAAACGTTGAAGAATTGAAAGAATTGCTGATTTTGGAATGTTGTTATGTAGATGAACCTGAGATGGGGGGAGGAAAGGGAAGTGAGGATTATGGGGTGTGTGCAAATATGGTGAAAATTAGTTTTGTGTAAAAAAGAATAAGGTTAGCCAGAGGCCACACCTCCTTCAGCATGAGAAACAGAGGCCATGCCTCCTTCAGTGTGAGTAACAGAGGTCACGCCTCCTTTGTGCCACGCCTCTGTCAGTGTGAGTAACAGAAGCCATGCCTCCTTCGATGTGAGTAACAGAGGCCATGCCTCCTTCAGTGTGAGTAACAGAGGCCACGCCTCCTTCAATGTGAGTAACAGAGGCCATGCCTCCTTCAGTGTGAGTAACAGAGGCCACGCCTCCTTGTTGCCATGCCTCATTCAGTGTGAGTAACAGAGGCCACACCTCCTTCAGTGTGAGTAACAGAGGCCACGCCTCCTTGTTGCCATGCCTCATTCAGTGTGAGTAACAGAGGCCACGCCTCCTTGTTGCCATGCCTCATTCAGTGTGAGTAACAGAGGCCACACCTCCTTCAGTGTGAGTAACAGAGGCCACGCCTCCTTGTTGCCATGCCTCATTCAGTGTGAGTAACAGAGGCCATGCCTCCTTCAGTGTGAGTAACAGAGGCCACGCCTCCTTGTTGCCATGCCTCATTCAGTGTGAGTAACAGAGGCCACACCTCCTTCAGTGTGAGTAACAGAGGCCATGCCTCCTTCCGTGTGAGTAACAGAGGCCACACCTCCTTCAGTGTGAGTAACAGAGGCCATGCCTCCTTCCGTGTGAGTAACAGAGGCCACACCTCCTTCAGTGTGAGTAACAGAGGCCATGCCTCCTTCAGTGTGAGTAACAGAGGCCACACCTCCTTTGTGCCACACCTCCTTCAGTGTAATTGACAGGCAGAGGCAATGCCTCCTTCAGTGTAAGTAACACAGGCCACACCTCTTTCAGTGTGAGTAACAGTGGCCATGCTTACTTCAGTGTGAGTAACAGGCAGAGGCCACGCCTCCTGCAGCGGAAGTAAAAGACAGAGACTATGTCTCCTTCAGTGTGATTAACAGGCAGAGCTCACGGCTTCTTCAGCAGGAGAAAAAGACAGAGGCCACACCTCCTTCAGCGGGAGTAAAAGACAGAGACCACTTCAGTGTGAGTCCACACCTCCTTCAGTGTGAGTGACAGGCAGAGGCCACGCCTCCTCCACTGGGACTGACAAACAGATAAACGGATTCCATGCCACCTTTGCTACACCATTGTGTTTGTGTATGTGTTACTGTGTGTGTGTGTGTTATTGTGTGTTTTTGTGTGTGTTATTGTGTGTCCTGACAGAGGCCTAAGAATAGAGGAGTATCTGGCAGTTTTGTCCTGGGGAGGCTTTTAATAACACACACACACATACACACACACACAGCTGTTGATAGTGTAAGAACTGCTCTGTCACAGTGGCTCTGGCAGGCCATGACCTTTGATTCTCTTAAACAACACTGTGTGTGGTATGTGTGTGTGTGTGTGTGTGTGGTTATTTAGCTTTTTTTCCTATGTAGTAACTATGTAATGAACTTTTTATCTACCCTAAATGTCAGGAAATGCTATGAAGGTTGCAATATTTGGATACTTCAAACAGAATTTTAATTCTAAAAAAGTTATGTTCCTGTCAGGGTTGTTCATGCTACACAGATGTGAATATGAATGCTAATGACTTTGGGACGCACATATTTGTACTTGTGAGAACATTTTGGTGATAAAACATCTTTGACTTGTTAGATTAGTGTCAGATCTAACACACTCTGTTTTAGCAGTTATCTCCGTAATAGTGAACAAATCAGTCTGTTTAGGAACAGAGAGAAACATCAGCCTTGATTATAATCATACACATTATGACTTGGCACATTTCCCTCCATCATCCTGGAGCAATAAATCTGCTCATGCTGACTGCAGCCTTTCAACCAGAATCTGCTTTTACACTGAGAGATAAAACCTTCAGCTTAGGGGAAAAGAAAAATAAATAAAATAAAGTAATAATAAATAATAAATATATAATAAATTATATATTATATAGAAAACTATAAATAATAGTTATTATTATTATTATTATTATTATTAATATTAATAATAATAATAATCTTCAGCTCAGGGAAATAAATACCTATAAAATATATAATAAATATATTAATAATAATAATAATAATAATAATAATGTTTTGAGATTTTTACTCTAAAAAATTCAGATATTTTGATATTTTTAAAATAATATTTACATTGTTTTGTTTTTAATGTTTTGGAATATTGCTATATTTACTTTTCAACTCATAAGAAATGTTATTATAATTAAACTGATATTTAAAAATGAAATAATAAATAGCATAATATTTACATTTATTATCATTATTATTATTATTATTATTATTATTA
Organism: Hemibagrus wyckioides; assembly: GCF_019097595.1. Lineage (NCBI taxonomy): Eukaryota > Metazoa > Chordata > Actinopteri > Siluriformes > Bagridae > Hemibagrus > Hemibagrus wyckioides. The sequence continues at coordinate 3,271,304 of NC_080738.1, read as the reverse complement.
TTATTATTGAATTAAATGCACAAATAAAGCAAAAGAAATCTACAATATATAAATAATTCTATAATTGCTTTATTAAGAGTTATATCTAATAATAATAATAATAATAATAATAATAATAATAATATAATATAATAATATAATAAAATAGCTGTTTTTATTATATATAGTTATAATATACAATAACTATAATAATAAAATAATTTAATTTCATATATTGGATATTAATACTATTAATAATGTTAACAATAAAAATACATATGTATAAACCAAATATAGTAAAATTGTATTGTTTAGAAATAAAAATAAATAATATTAATAATAATAATAATAATATTTTTTTCTCAATTTATTTTGTCTCTCAGTCCTTTCTGTCTCTCTGTCTCAATCTTTCATGGTTTCTCTTTACTTTACACTATAATTAAGTTTGTGTCATGGACACACACACACACACACACACAGCCAGTTCTCCATGTGGGATGACTGAATAAGGAGTTGATCTGAAAACCTGTATTAGTATCTGTGTGTGTGTGTGTGTGTGTGTGTGTGTGTTTCCTGTTTTGGCAGCTGCTGTGACGCCGCTGGTCTGTACCCTCGAAACACTATCCCATAATATAACTCTTATTGCCAAGGCGACCCACCCTGCCACACCCACTGTGCTAAAACTGCAGATGTGACAAGTGGTGTGTGTGTGTGTGTGTGTGTGTGTGTATTTCTGGAAGCCAAAGAAAAAACCTATTAGACACTCTAGCTACATAGTTCGTCTCAAGTCTGAGCAAGACTAAGCTTGGCATCCTTGTTTCCTAGTTGCCTAGCAACTGAGTGGCTGGTCAATTGTAATGCTAGTTAATGACTAAAGTTTACCTCTTAAGTGTAATACAAGCAAATCTAAAGGCACTGTGAAAGTAAAAATGACACTGTTTAAAATTTCAATATTTTCCGCAGATGTCTTGACCTACCTAAGTGAGAAAAGACTTCGTTGGACTATTATTACGTTTAGCACTGACCGCTAACTGAACTACAATAGATTCCCGCCAATTTTAGAAGCATCAATATCGTGCCAGATCGACTCTACAGGAATATGTACATAAATATGTGAATAAAGACTGAATGGAGGTTTTTCTTGTATGAAAAATGATATGTGAATTATTTTTAAACAGCTAAAACTTTCTTGCATAAGTTTTATTGTTGCGGGTCAGACTTTTAGACCTGACTGTATTTTTATAGCAAATAGCAGCAGAGGAGTTAAATTTAAAACGGTAACAGGAGCAGTATAAGAAAGATGTGTGTGTGTGTGTGTGTGTGTTAGTAGTATGAGAAAGCCCTCTAAAAGAGCATCATGGGCCAAAATCAGTGCAGTGAGATCTGCAGAGGAATTTGACTCACGGTCATTTGGAAAACACAGCCGTCTGTCCAGACAGATTTACAGAGTGACCAGAAAGCGGCAAATACTGAGAGGAAATGTTTGTAGTTAACACAGAAGATGCCGAATGGTACGTGTTAAAGGTTAATTTTTTATTTTGTGAGAGGAAATTGGGAATTATAATTCATTTACGTGTGTTTCGAAGTAGGAGATGTTTCAGTGATGTGTGTGTTTGTTTGCATCTAAAGAAATATATTAAAGCAGAAAGAAGAAAGCTATATAATATTTATGGTTAACATATTTATTAGCCAGCTAGCATGTGAGTTCATAGAGGAATGTCTCAGCTAACCCGCTAGCTGCCTGAGAAAATTCATATACATAACTGAGAATAATATTCACTGCTAATGCTAACCAGCTAGCTAACATGAAATACCTTAAGGTTTTTGAGAGGAATCATAAAGTGTATATTTTCTTACTGCTATTCCTAACAATTCCTAGCAATAGCAGTTAGCTAGCTGGTTGCAGATTATGTACGTTAAAGAAGAGTTCTCTCCGAAATCCTGTCATGTTATGAATGTATAATAATTACATATTATGAATGCATAAAAATGACATATGTATAAAAACGACACATAAAAATCTTTGAGAAATCCTGTCATGTTAGCTAGCTGGTTGGAGATTGTGTACGTTAAAGAATGTGTCATTTTTTATTTATTCATAACCTGACAGGATCTCTGAGAGAAATCTTCTTTAATGTACATAATAATCCCCAACCAGCTAGCTAACTGCTACTGCTAAAAATTCTACAGATTATGATTTCACTCAGAAATCTTAAAGTAGTTCATGTTAGCTAGCTGGTTGGAGAAATCCTGTCAGGTTTGGTCATGTTATGAATATATAAAAGTGACATATTCTTTAATGTACATAATCTCCAACACGACAGGATTTCTCAAAGGATTTTATGTCGTGTCCGTGCTAATGTGAGCTAAATAACTAAAATGAGCTTAACATAGAATTTCTGAGTTGATTCATGAGGTTAACAATAATGCTAATGCTAGAAAGTTAGCTAACTTGATGTAACCTGAAAGGATTATGAGTCGTATTCAGAAATGATCACAGGCGGTCTAGCCTGCAGGTTAATATGACTGAATATGGAAGATTTCTGACAGGATTCATGTTTATAATCATTTTGCTAAGCTAATAGTTTTATTGGAATAACTGTCTATGTAATCTGTCTGCTGCTACACACACTTCATATTGTACAGTTTATACTGAGACAGTAATCAGCTTTCAGCTAGCCAGCTTTGTTATCCTGCTAGCTAACATTTAGCATTAGCTAATGCTTCTTCGGTAAAATTAGCATTAATTGGCAGTGTTTACCAGACAATTTATTTAAATGAATAATTTCAGGTTTAATTGATAAAATAATTTTAATTATATGCTCTTAATACTTGCTTTGCTTTCCTTACTTTTCAGAAAAAAAGATGTTTTGAGATTTTCTTTTATTTAATTTTTTGAGATTTTTACTTCAGATATTTTCAACAATTTTGATATTTTTGCATTTTATAATTTTTTAATGTTTTGGAATATTGAAATATTTACTTATTTAATGGATATTTTAAATATTAAGAAATATTTATTTATTATTTTTGTTTAATATTTAGACATAATATTTACATAATGTTTTTTTAATATTTAGATTTTATTATATTTATTTATATCTAGGTTTATTTAAGACAGAACATGATAATATTCTTAGACATTCATCTAAAAAGTTTTTAATTTATAATTTTTTTATATAGATCTATATTTTGAACATTAAAAATTTCTGATATTTTGAGCTTTTTTTCATGCTGCTCCATTAAGCTTTCCATTTCTTGCGCCATCCTCGTACCGAAACATGAAACCTTTCCTTTCAATCCACATTCAGTCAGAAATCCAGCAATATTCAATAATTAATTAACCTGAATACAAGCCTTCATTGTGGGGTCTAATGCAGTCCCTTCTAAATTATTTATCTGCTTTCATCCAGCTTTCCAGTGAACTTGAATGCAGGATGGGTGGCTATTAATATTTGTTTTGTTCAGTCTGTGAGCGCGTGATGAGACTGTGACGTTATTTAATATACACATACCAGAGGCATGCTGTGGATTTCTGACTACAGACTGCCTGGTGTTAGTCACTGACCATATACACACAGACTCACGCTTGTGTCATCATGACACCACTTTCTATTTCCAACCTGTCTGTCTCTCAATCTGTCTGTCTGTCTGTCTGGGATCTCCATCTCCCTTTAACACCCGTGTCCCACCCTGTAAATCCCAATTAATCCAAAAGATCTGTCAGGAGTGGGTGCCTTCTTAGGTACAGAATCCAGACCCCAATGCAGGGACAAAATGAAAAACTGGGGCGTTATTAATAAAATAACAAAACTACAGACACAGGTGACTAAAAAACAGAATAACAAACACAAAACAGAAAACAAGCAGCAGAAACCAGAAGGGAAATTCAGGTAACAAAACACAAGTGCAAGACAGCAGGCATACACAGGGAAGGTAATTAGTGAGACATAAGGAACAGGTGTGCAGAGGAAGGGAAAGGGAGGAAGAATCAGATGCAGCAAGCACAAAACGTAAACAGAAGCACATGGGAACATACCGTAAATGAAACCCTGCCACACCACCCTCTGGTGTTCTGGCAGGAAACTGTCCAGCAGTCCATGACAAGATCACTTGATGCTGACATGTCGGCTAGTAAATAATAAGATTAAATTGATTTTCAGACTTCACATACGTATGAAGTGAATAAGACTGAGTATCTCCTCATCATGGCACCTGTTAGTGGGTGGGATATATTCAACAGCAAGTGAACATTTTGTCTTCAAAGTTGATGTGTTAGAAGCAGGAAAAATGGACAAGCATAAGAATTTGAGCAAGTTTGACGATGCACGTGGGGAGTGAAGGCTGGCCCGTGTGATCCGATCCAACAGACGAGCTACTATTGCTCAAATTGCTGAAGAAGTTCATGCTGGTTCTGATAGAAAGGGGTCAGAATACACAGTGCATCACAGTTTGTTGTGTATGGGGCTGTTTAGCCGCAGACCAGTCAGGGTGCCCATGCTGACCCCTGTGCACTGCCGAAAGTGGCAACAAAGTGCACGTGAGCATCAGAACTGGACCACGGAGCAATGGAAGAAGGTGGCCTGGTCTGAAGAGTCACGTTTTCTTTTACATCACGTGGATGGCCAGGTGCATGTGCGTCTCTTACCTGGGGAACACATGGCACCAGGATGCACTATGGGAAGAAGGCGAGCCGGTGGAGGCAGTGTCCTGCTCTGGTCAATGTTCTGCTGGGAAACCTTGCCATCCATGTGGATATTACAGACCATGTACACCCTTTCATGGAAACAGTATTCCCTGATGGCTGTGGCCTCTTTTGGCAGGATAATGCACTGTGCCACAAAGGTTTAGGAATGGTTTGATGACCACAACAATGAGTTTGAGGTGTTGACTCAGCCTACAAATTCCCCAGATCTTAATCCAATCCAGCATCTGTGGGATGTGCTGGACAAACAAGTCCGATCCATGGAGTGCCCAACTTGCAACTTACAGGACGTAAAGGATCTGCTGCTAACATCTTGGTTCCAGATCCCACAGTACACCTTCAGGGATCTAGTGGAGTCCATGCCTCGAGTCCAAGATATTACTTAACTTAAAAATTACACCTTTTACCTTTGACTCTAGCTGAAAACCCCTTCCCTAACAGTTAAATAAAAGCTTCCTTAACAACGTGTGTATTAATATAAAGCTAATTTGCCAGCATGTGTGGGATTTCCTGCTGTTTTCCCTCACAGCAATGTTTTGTGTGTGTTGCAGGAAAGTGAGTTCTTATTCCCAGAAGTGCTAAGCGGAAAACCTCATCATGAACACAGGTACAAGTAAATGCATTCAATCAGAGACGTGTCTGAAATTAGCTGAAGGCTAACAAATAATGGAAGTCTGTCTCAGCCAAAATCATGTGTATAAATACTTTCCTCAGTCCATTGTAAAGTGTGTGTGTGAGAATGTTTGTTGATTTTGTTGTTGTTGTTGCTCTTGTTATTCTCTATTCTGAGGAGATTAGCTGAGTCAGCGTGCTCTTTCAGCTCCACTAGAGCTCCGTGTTGCGATTTGGATGATTTGTGCTGCTAAGGCTCGACATTTACCATACTTCTGAGATCACTTTATCTGAAAAAAAGACAAAGAAAGAAATAAAGAGATGGAAAGAAAATGAAAGTTTCTGTGAACAAGTAAACATTAGCTTATTAGCAGATTTTACAGATTCGCTTGTTAGCATTGGTATGACATTTAGTATTATTTTGGTGTATATGAATTTCAGTATTTGTACTATCTTTGTACTATGATTTAAGTACATTTTTGGCTGGCTCCTTGGCTACTGGCTACAACAGTAAGAGGAAAAGAGAGAAACCTACAGAATGAAAGAATTTATAAAGAAAGAACAAAAGTAAGTAAGAAAGGAAGGAAGGAAGGAAGGAAGGAAGGAAGGAAGGAAGGAAGGAAGAATATAGCTCGTATTTAATTCTTTTTTGTCTGCTGTGTATTTCCAGGTAGAGAAAGTCATTCATCAGACTCAGGTAAGTGTGAAAATTTTTTGTGTATTTGTACATATGTGTGTGTGTGTGCGTGCATGCTCTATACATTTTCATATCATGGTATAGGAATATGACAGTAGATCTGAGGACCTGAGGTTGTATATAGAGCTGGATGGTTGTGTATAATAAGTGTGTATGTGTGTGTGTGTGTGTGTGTGTGTGTGTTTGTAGATGGCTGGCAGTCTCGCAGTGTGACAGACGGATTGAGGAACGGCGATGCAAGCAGCTCTACTATGACATCTAAAGGTTACCGGAGTGTTCGTTCCAGCATGCAGGACAAGAGCAGTCCCGTCCCGGTAAACACCTCAAACACACTTTACTCTCCACTCTACCATAAACCTGCTTTCCAGGCATGTCGTGTTACACAGAAACCACAAAGTGTAAACTTCTCTGACCTGAAGGTGCTGGAAAATGTAAAATTACAACATACAAGTGCTGACACTGGTAACTCCTTCCATACATGCGCCATAAACATCCTCAAACTACACTATTTCAACCATCAGAGCTCTGCTGAAAGGAAGTCAGGTTTGGGTTGAAAAGGGTGGGTTTTTTGTGCTCATTAATTCTAAAAAGAACAATGTTTATAGTTTTAGTGAGGGAAATAAGCTTGAACAAAATGTATACATATATACTGTATATACAAATACTGGTATACATTGTATACTGATATATATTATCCAATTACAATGATTCCATATGGATGAGTTCAATTATTGTGCTATATCACACTTTTTCATTAATCTTTTATATTCAATGTTGTATAAGCTGTATACTTTCTGTGTGGCAGGTATTAAACTTTAAAGCAGCAGCATGGGTCATTTCTCACAGCCTGTAAAAGTAATCATGTTTTTATTCTCAGGCCACAGATTTAATGACCTTATCATTTTTTCAGGAGGAACATTCTCGCCTCATCATTTTTTATCAAGATCACATCCACTCGTATTGTTGTTTGACATGTTCTAACGTTGTACTTTATTGTCTGATTGGCTCCCCTGTGTGTCAATCAGGTCCCGCTCCCACCCCCTCGGAGAGAGAGCTATCACATGACACCTAACCCCCCGCCTTATAGCTCGCTTGTTCCCTCCGGTTCTTACACCATCAAATCCAGCTCCTCGTCCTCTTATTCATATTCTGAGACTACTCGCAATACTAAGACCAGCTCAGATGGAACCCCAGAGGCTAATGCTAACACTAACGCTAATAGCTTCATTAGCCAGCTCCTGGAGCGCAAGGTGTCGTCTCTCAAACTTGCTAACGAAGGATCCAACTCTGCTACTACTAAAATCAGTGCAGATGTAACCAATAATACTAACATGAATAAATCTTGGGCTAATACTAACATAGCAAAGGTCATGAACCCTGGTTCTCCTGATAGTCCGCCATCCCCACCACCACGTACACACTCCAAATCCCCCGCTACAACACACACAGCCTCTCTCTCCATTCAGATAGCTCCTAAAGGTTCAAAATACCATGCTGAATCTGGACTCCAAACGGGATCCGGATCCAAAAGGCAGGATCCTGCTGAGCCAAGCCCCAAAGTGCCACCCAGACCGACAGGCGATGTGGCGGTATTGCATTTATTTGGTTTCAGATCACTTTTCACCTGATCACTTTTTTTAGTTTTCCTATTAGATTATTTCTAATTCACACTTTTTTCTCCAAGAATAGTTAACATCAGAATGATGGAAGACTCTAACAATGATGTCTGTTGCATACTCTCTTCCAAAGGTTCCATACTCCACGCCTAAATAGTTTCCTAAATGTTTCCCTAGAATGGTAGGGAACACCCCAGAAGAAAAGTGTTCTCTAGGTTCCCTTTAGAGAACCAAACAAAGAACATATGAGAAACCCCAAGTATATACTTTTGTTAAGATCTATAGTTAAAGTCTTAAAGGTTCTCTGTGGAATTCAACAATCCAATCCACCAACAATTAAAGTAGAACCTAGAAGTGGAACCTATTTAGATAGCTAAAACCATTGAGAACCCTTGAGTAATACTTTCTAAGGGTGTAAATTTGGTATCAGTTTCCCAGGTCAAATTCTGTTTATCACTATGATAGAACCTTTGAAGGTCCTATGTAGAGCGAGAACAGAGGGTTTCCCTTTAAGAGGTTAATAGTAAAGCCTCATAAACCATAAAGCCTTAAGTATCATTCAAGTGTATATGTGTTCTTGAGTCCTTACCAAAAAACTTTCATATCCTTTTCTCATTTGGGTAATATGGGGTGGATCCTAAGGTGTCCTAAGTAGGACAGTTGCTTTTAGAAAATCTAGAAAACAATCTAAAGAAATTTTGCGGAAGCCTTTTTCCTCAGAGTATCTTTGTTCTTGAATTCTCATTAAAAATTCTTCTTTCCTCCTACAGCTGACCCCCCTATTCAGGTTGCTAACATGGTACAACCCATCTTTACCGCACAATATTTCACATCCTGCTTGCTGGCATGTTTGCGCTAATCTTTTCTTCATCCCTCCTTTCATCCTTCCAACCTGCCGTTAGCGTGATGTATCCCCACCAAGAGGTACCACCGACTTTCATCCTGGGGCATCCTACAGCCGTGAAAGTCAGGACTCGCCTGACTTCCTGTCCGGGCCAAACGCTTCGTCACGATCTCTTTCGGCCCTGAGTCACTATTCATCATCAACAGCCGTCCTTGAAGAACTGCAGATCTGCGCCGTGGACTCACACGAGGCCACGCCCACCCCCTCCCCCACACTCAGCCATGCTTCTGTTCCCCCTGATGATGTCCCTGCACCCACTGCCTCAGCAACGGCTGCTGATACTAACGTAACTATCACGCAGCCACGCCACGCCCCCCTCACTTAAAACTCACCCCTGTTTGCCCTGTCTTGTTTGGTAAATGTTGTAAAATTTCTCTTTGTCTCCACCCCTTTCCTTGTTAGCATGCATACTAAAAGTTGCTGTAAATGCAGATGGTCTGGGTACATCTGTGGAACTTGTGGTGTTTGCATTTTCTGGAGTGATATTGTGAGGTTCTTGTGTGTTTGTCTAAAAAATGTATTTGTTACCTTTTTCAAAAGATATTTAACCACATACCCAAGCTACTGACTAGTTTAGAATTTTTTTACTAAGACTTGACCTGTCATTGTTCAAATGTTGATGTGTACTTTTTTTGTATGTATCCTGTGTTTGTCCCAACCACACTTATGTAACATTGTGTTACATCACTTCCTGCTACACTAACACTGTAGTCCTGGACCACTTACCAAACAGTATATCATTATATATACAAGTCAGATTCTTATAGATTGGTTGTGTTTGCAGGGTCAGATGGCAGTAAATGGAAGTACGTACTCTCAGAGGCCATTCTCTCCTCCAGCACAGCGTCCTCCTCCACCTGTCTTTAGTCATGGACTCGAGCAATTCCAGCACATGAGACACTCCGGTGAGTGTCTGATGTTCACTCTCTTCCAGCAGGATCTACTTTAAACATTGTGTAGGACTTCTTTGCTGTGGTGGAGCAAATTATTACTGGAAGGGCAGTGTTTCAGTGTTAGATTTTGGGTTCTAGCTGCTTTTGAGTACTGTGACTTTAAGAAACTAGCAAGAAACTAGTAGACCTTCTCTTGGGCTCCCAAGAGTGATAGTGTTTGCCATCTTTGACTGGGAGTCAATGGAGCAAAACTGGCCTTGCACTCTGGGTAGGACGGACAGTAGACTCTCTCTTCTGTCCTACACAGTGACCCCAGCTACTACATAGTGCACATCTTTTGGCTTATGCTTCCAAGGATTGTGATCTCATGGGGTATTTTGATGAACTTGCCCCACACACTTCCCTTTTCTGTTCAAGGCAAGGTTTATATGAGTTTGTTCTTATCAACTTTATTTGAAATAATCAAGTCTAATACCTTTATCGGACCAGATATAGGATGTTCTGGTTGTCCTCTATCTCAACTTTAATTCCTACCATTGTTTGGTAGGATCTATCACCTTCACCTATCACTTTGCACTTAATTTTTGAAGTAAATTCAAATGATTGGTCCTCTAGACCAGGGGTAGGCAACATCGGTCCTGGAGATCTGCTTCCCTGCAGAGTTTAGCTCCAACCCTAATCAAACTCACCTGAACAAGCTAATCAGTGTCTTCAGGACTACTAAGCTATAGACAGCTGAGATTATTTTCAGGGTTGGGGCTAAAATCTGCAGGACAGCAGCTCTCCAAGACTGATGTTGCCTACCCCTCTAGGCTCTAGACATAATATTACCATTGCCGTATAAATAGTTGGTGATGTTGCCATGGCTAAGTCTGCTTAGCTAGAATTTTTCCCATTCAGTGTAAAGTGGGCATGGCTAAGCCAGGGTGAAGCTTGTGTATGGTTCTATCTCACCAACTACTTGTTCCATCCAGAAAGTTTCTTAAGACTACGCTTTTCCATTTCTCTTTAAGTCTAATTATTTACCAACTGAAATGAAATCTTTATTAATTAATTAATAAGCAGTGAATAATCAAGTAGCCACTTCTGGAACAGTTAGCATGCCATTTGCTTTATTAGCTATAAACCCCTATGTGATGATGGATTTAGAAGGTAATGCTAATCATTTCAGCTCATGTCTATTGATTGAGCTCTGGATTCACAGTGTAGATATAATGGCTGTGTGATGTACATGGTTGATTAGCAGCGGCGCCGTTGGCAGCAGTCCCCTGTCCAGCTCTCGCATTTACAGCCATTAAACCAGACTGGAGCAATCGATAACTGAGTAGAATGGAGACGGACTGGGAGCGACCGTTCAGGCACTGGGGAAAGTTTCGCTTCAGATGTTGACGGTGCAGATTTTAGCTGAGAAGCTAACAGTTTGTTATGTTGTGTCCTATAGTTTATGCTTTAGTCAGGATTCAGATTAACATGAGACTGAAATCAGTGTCATTTCTCAACTCAGTCTCTGTTTGTCCTGCTCTCCTATTGGGTCAACCTGCTCTGTCTGTCTCTCTCTTGCTGTCTGTCTGCCTTTGTCTCATCACCTGTACTTTTCTGTCGGTCAGCAATTTCAGTCTCTCCTGCTCTATATGTCTCTCTGCCTGTCTGTCTGTCAAACTGTCTGTGTGTTTGCCTTCTATCTTTCTGTCTCTCTGCCTGCCTGTCTGTCTATCTATCTATCTATCTATCTATCTATCTATCTATCTATCTATCTATCTATCTCTCTGTATCTCTGTCTGTCTGCCTATCTATCTATCTATCTATCTATCTATCTATCTATCTATCTATCTATCTATCTATCTCTCTGTCTGTCTGTCTGTCTGTCTGCTTGCCTGCCTATCTATCTATCTATCTATCTATCTATCTATCTATCTATCTATCTATCTATCTATCTGTCTGTCTGTCTGCTTGCCTGCTGTATGTTTTCTGTCTAACACTTTCTGTCTGTCTGTCTGTCAGAAGGTTCAGAGTCAGTACACAGGGAGTCGGTGTCAGTGGGTGGGATGTCCTTCAGAAGCGTGACTCCAGTGGCTCGTTTCTCAGAGGAGGAAAAGAAAGTTTCAGTGATCAAGGCGCCCCATTATGAGGGCATCGGGCCTGTGGACGATTCGGGCCTCCCCCTCGCTATCCGAACGGTGAGTGCTGTTGAACACACCCCTGCCTCCTCACCATTACAATTAACCTTTGGGCTCATAGGGTGTACTTATGTGGACCCAGGTGACCCCTGAGAGCCCAAGGGTGAGTATGATGGTAGGAGGCAGGATGGGTATGATGGAGGGAGGCAGGAGTTTGGTATCTGGGTGTGCTTCAGAGTGGGCTATCATGTCCCTGAAATCCAGAAGTGTGTGTGTGTGTGTATGAACGACAGAGAGAGAGAGAGAGAGAGAGAGAGAGAGAGAGAGAGAGAGAGTGCGCATCATATTGACTTGATGACCTTATCATAAATTCTCATCATGTTTCATGTTACTGTTTACTATAGCAAAAACACACACACACACATTCAATATTCATAGAGATTTGATATTCCTCAGTTAGAAATTGAAAGATTATGAACTGTGCATGTGTGTGTGTGTCCACAGACTGTAGACAGGCCTAAGGACTGGTACAAGACCATGTTCAAGCAAATCCATATGGTGCATAAACCAGGTGAGTTCTTCATAACAGCGGTTCCTGTGTGTGTGTGTGTGTACATTGTCGAGTCTCTCTATGTGTAATACAACAGAACCCGAATGTTTATATGATGCTCTTTACAGATGATGACTATGCAGACACATACGGTGCTACCTACGCTGTTGGGAATAACGGTAGGTGCTGAGAAAAAAATATTTATTTTTAAGAATTATAGTAGCCTCATTGCTAACTACTTTTTCTGACGTGTTGCTAATTTCCTGGTCTGCTATGCTAAGGTTTGTTATAGTAGCTACAGTGTTAGCTGAGGTTCAGTCAATTGACAAATTTGTTTGTTTGTTTGTTTGTTTCTCTTCCCTCAGAGAACTTCGACCCTGTCCACGCCCACCCTCCACCTCGGACGCACACATACCGTCCTCTCTCCCGGAACTCCGAGCCCAGCAGTGCTCCGCCCCCTCGAGAGTTGAGCCCCGTCCCACCCCCGCCCCCTCCCATGCCCTCGCTCCTGCAGCTCCGCTCACGAGACCTCGACCGTGAGAAAGACCTTCCACACGATCCGTAAGACTTTCTCACTGATGCTACGAGTCTCTCACTTTCTCTACTGTTACTTCACAAAGTCTCTCTCTCTCTCTCTAGTGAGAGGAATAGTGACAGAGAGAGAGAGAGAGAGAGAGAGAGATCATTGTTTCTTAGCCTCTCTCTCTATCTTCCATTCAATCTCAATTTTTCTTTTTCTCATTACTTCTCAAGGTTTTTCAATGTTTTATTTTCAGTGTTTTATTTCTCAATGTTTCTCTCTATCATACTCTCTCTCTCTTTCAATTATTGCTCTCTCTCTCTCTCTCTCTCTCTCTCTCTCTCTCTCTCTCGCTCTCTCTCTCTCGCTCTCATGTTTTTCTCCCTCTTCCATTATATCTCAATCTCTCTCTCTCTCTCTCTTTCTCTCTGTAAGAAATGAATGGAGTCCCCCAGATCGTAAAGTGGACACACGGCGGTATCGTGCTGAGCCACGTAGCATCTTTGAGTATGAACCCGGCAAATCCTCCATCCTGGAGCACGAGAGACCGGTGCGTCTTTACCTTTCTGCCATTTCTTCTGTCTGGAGTAGCTGTAACCTTTTATCCATCATTTATTATGCACCACCTAGCTTGAATTAGCATAGACATTTCGCTAGCTAGTGTAATAACAAGGCAGTCTCGCTATGTACTCAAGCTATGTTAGCTTGAGTATGTTAAAAAGCTAGCATGCTAGCATCACTGTAGTGTCAGGTGATTAGTTACGATACTGTTACTAATCATTGACGAGATGAAGAATTAAACTAGATATTAATTGTAGCTAGCTCTACCGGTGCATTAGCTTACCATAAATAGCTGTCTAGCTAGCTAGCCCAATTAGCAGTTATTAGCCTAGTAAGTGATAAAATAATGTGAGATTTGTGTTTCAGTGTGAAACAGTTGAAGAATGTGTGTGTTTGTGTGTGAGTGGGTGTTTATAAAGTGACTAGCACAGCGTTTCTCCTCTCTGAGCTCTGCCTTTATCCAGCTCAGCAGTTTTCTAAAGGGCTCGAGGCAGCACAGCGAGCCAGACGCTCGTAAAAACTACATTTCCCACAGGGCTTTGAGCTCCGAGAACAGAGCAGGAAAAATACACAACAGCAAAAAAGACACACACACACTTTTAAATATTCTGCAGCAGATTATAGCCTGATCACGGTTAATGTGGTAGATGGTGCTTTTCAAAAGTATTTGCCCCCCCCCCCTTGAACTTGTCTACATTTTGTACTGACCTGAAATAGACTTCAATGTAGTTGCACACAATGGTGTAAAATGAGTTGATGTAAATCTGCCTTTATACCCCAGGGGGCAGTACATGGAGGTGGAGCCACCTGTGGCAGTTATTACAGCTCTTTACATGTGGAACATTTTACCACATTCATATTATTCCTGATGTGGATTTGACAGTAGGATGGTGGTTGTTCTTCCTGTTCAATGCTGAAACTCTGCCCCTTTTTCAAATGTCTTTTCTTCTAGCATTTGTTTCCACCCATCTTGCCCTTAAACTACTTTCTTACCCCCCTGCTAATGAAAAGCATCTCCACATCATGATGCAACCACCACCATGCTTCACTGGCAGGTTTCCACCAATCATTTCCTGAGTCTCCATCTAGATTTTTTTTTTTTGGGGGTGGGGGGGTGGGGGGGTCTGAACCCACACGGCTCATCACTGTTCCATGAAGCAGAGCTTTGTCCAAGCAAACTGGCTTCCATAGTGACCGATCACACCAGAAAGAATTTCACAGCAGCAGGGAGATACTTATGAATACTTTCCTTTACAATCACAGAAAACAAAGTAAAAGAATTTTGCAGACTGTACAGATTTTCTTTCCATTGTGCAAATGAGGATTAGTTTAGTTCAAAATGTGGAAAAGTTCAAGGGGGTGATTATGTATTAAAGGCAGAGGAGAGAGAGAGAGAGAGAGAGAACAGACAGAGAAAGAAAGAGAGAGAGACACAGAGGAAGAGAGAGCGAGAGGGAGAGAGAGAGAGAACAGACGGGGGGGGGGGCTAATATTTTGTTAGAGAGTTGATCTTTGCTGCCCTCTAGTGGCTGTAAAGCTAAAGAGCGGCTTCAGTTTCCGTTTGTTTCCTGTTATAAATCCCATATATTTCTTACTGGTTTTTTTTTTCACTGAACACAAAATGTAATGTTTTCCAGACAACATATAATCATATTTAACTAATTATCCATGCTTAATGTTCATCCGAGGCTAAACTTAATTTGGTTAATCAGCACCTTCATGAATAGTTGACAATGAACAAGTTATTTATTTTTATATAGAACATAAAATGGTTTTAAAATGGCTCGTCAGCCATGTGTGTGTGTGTAACCCTTTATATATGTTGTCCTTTCTCATTCTTTTCCCATCATGCTCTGTGGTTTGGTGTAGTCCTCTTAATGCTTTCCATCTCTCTGTCTCCTCCTCATCGCTCCGTGCTGCAGAGTTTTGATTTAGATGCAGATGAGATAGATTTAGAGAACGAGCCTTGGTTTAAGTTCTTTTCAGAGCTGGAGTTTGGCCGGCCGGTAAGTAGGACCAGGAGGGAGCTCGTCTCTGTGTGTGTGTGTGAAGGGCTTCACTTCAGTGTGTGATATAGCAGGTGTGTATGAGGTTGGCATGTGCCGATACTGAACTTCCTCATCAATTAGTCTAGTTTCCATGGTGACCAGAATTATGGGACGCACTCAGAACCGTCCTCAGCTTTCCGATTCGGATCCGTAAAGTCATAGATCCTGGGATATTCTCGGCACATGCCTGGTGTGTTGTGTGGTTGTGAGACTCGAACCTCAGTCTAGAGGTGTGTGCAGGATTGATTTTTCCCACCAATCCTGTGCGGATGTGTGTTTTTATACTTGCTAACGGGTTTAGTCTTGAAGCACACCTCTACCTCAGTCACAAACACTGCAAAAGAATCAGAGTTGCATTAACTACGTTGCCAGTTGAATCAAAATCCCCTCCATAACAGAGGGATACAAAATCATACAGTCATCTCTAGAGTGGGCGGAGTTTTTTTATTCCGCCCCATAATGAATCTTTGGCAGTGTTTCCGCTTTAAGACCACACAACGGCTTGAGCTTTGTTTGTTTGTTTGTTTGCTTCTCATCTGTTTACTTGTTTACTGTTTGCGACTGATCAAGTAAACAAGCCGGTAGTTGCTGACGTCCGACGCTGAGAATCCTGAACTTTAAACCTCACAGCCGGTCTTGAGTGTATTGTTTAAACCAGAACTCACTCACATAATAATTGTGGATTCACTCACATAATAATTTGCTCACACACACACAGTGACCAGCTTTGCTATTCTGAAGCGTGTGATGGCATGGACTGATTTTAGCATCCCTGACTTCTTACAGCCTGTGTGTGTTTGTGTGTGTGTGTTGCAGTGTTTTGCTATGCTCTAATGTTATTGCTTTCTCCACATGTGTCTTTCTTTCCCATGGTGCACCTGCTTCTTCACCTCATCTCCACTCCTCCTCCTCTCCTCTCCTCTGCTCCGCTCTGCTCCGCTCGGCCGTCTAGCCTCCTAAAAAGAGGCTGGATTACACGCCTGACTGCTCCACCCACTCCCGCGCCCAGGTAATACCTCCCGCCCCCTCCATCCGTCCATTCATCCATTCATACATACTCTTTTAACCTGTTACAACTCATCCTGTGTGCAGTCTTTTCCTGCATTTATACATTTTGTCTTTTAATTCATACATCTCCTCTTCAGCTATCTGATTTTCCACCCCTTTCTTCTTTTCTCTCCTCTCCTCTTACATCCATCTATCCATCCATCCATCTATCTACAGCTATCCAACATCAATCTATTTTCTGCCCAATATTTTGTTCCATCCATAAATCCATCCATCCATCAATCCATCCATCCATCCATCCATCCATCCATCCATCCATCCATAAATCCATCCATCCATCCAGCCATCCATCTATCCATCCATCCTTAAATCCATTTATTCATCAATTCATCCCTCCATCCATCAAGCTATCAGTCCATCCCTCCATCCATACATCCATCCGTATATCAGTCCAGCCGTCCATCCATCGATCAGTCCAGCCATCCATCCATCGATCAATCCATCCATTCAGCAATCTATCCATCTGTCTATTTGACCATTCACATCTATCCATCATTCATCCATTTGCTGCCCAATATTTTGTTCCATTTATCCATCCATCCATCCATCCATTTGCCCTGTTATTTAATCCTTTCTTCTTCCCCGTACTTGCCTTCAGTTCTGCTTATCTCTTCACCAACATTTCTCCCTTCTTCTCTTCTCTTCTCTTCTCTTCTCTTCTCTTCTCTTCTCTTCTCTTCTCTTCTCTTCTCTTCTCTTCTCTTCTCTTCTCTTCTCTTCTCTTCTCTTCTCTTCTCTTCTCTTCCACCTTTCCACCCACCCATCCATCTTCTCTTCACCCACCTTCTGTTTAATTCTGTCTCTCCTAATTTCTTATCATCTCTCTTCCATCCATTCATCTATCTATAGTTTGCTTAGGTCCATGCTTCCATTTTATTACGCCTTGACCTTCTTTTCTCTCCTAATTTCCTCCCATCAATTTATCCATCCATCCATCAATCCAGTCATTCACTAACAATCTTCTCCTCCCCTCCCCTGACTTGCTTTATCACCACACTAATCTCCATTATTCTGTTATTACAAATAAAAACACATTGAAAATGCAGGATTGACTTTAATAAAATCCCAACATCAAGGTATGTTGTATAAAACTGTTCCACAGTCATATATTTAATGAATAAAACCTGATAAACATTAACATATTTCATTTTCACATGTTCAGCTGTTTTGTACCAAATAGCCATATTAATAGTTGATTATTTACATTTGATCTGAAGCCTAATCTATTTTAATGATGATTAAGATTCTTGCTCAAACACATTTCGGTGTATTCTGGATCTTTTTCTATTTACGTTTTATTTTCTAGTTATTGTAGAGAATTTTATCCAGTGAAAGTATCCTAATTCATTTGCATATGCTAATTTGTACCTCTTTTTAAGTATTTATTCATTCAGCAAAATGATGATCCATTGGAATCCTTGACAAGCTCAGCGTATCTGTGGTTTTATTGACCAGCTCTTCTTTCATTCACACTGATCCCAGTGCATTATGGGTAGACTAGAGCATCCTGGATCAATTGTAAGCTGATTGGGAAAAAAAAATCAAGGAGGAGGAGCGAGTCTTGAAGGACATAGTGGATTCGGGTCCTCACGCTGCTTCAGCTGCCACGTGGAACTTTTTTGAATAAACACAGACACGAGCCGAAAAGAAGCATCCTGAATTGTGTAGGGTTACCATGGATTTCTTACGACTTTCTCTCTGTCTTTCTCAAAGCAGGTCAAAGGTCGTCATCACAGCTTCGTGAGCAGGGGGTGGGGGGGGTGGAACTATTGTGAGATACAGCCGTCTGTAGGGAGAGGGGGAAGGTTTTGAGCGTGGCACGATGCTGAAAAGCAACGTCAGGGCTTCTTTGTTTCCGTACATCTCACGGCTGTCTTCTTTTGTGTGTCCTTTTAATTTTTTTAGACGTCTCTCCATCTTTCATCCTCTGAGCGGCCTGAGAGCTCCTCCAGGTGAGTCCTCTTCCTCTTTTTGTTCCTTTTTATATCTTTTTTCCTGCTTCATTAGTCATACAAAACATCTAAACTGCCAGCCTGCAAGTATATATGTTACTGCATGTCTGTGTTGGTGTTTGTGCGTTCATTGGCACTGTGCATAAGTGCATAAGGAATTTATAACGTGTGTGTGTGAGTGACTCTGTGTTGTCTACGACCTCCTGCTGCTCTCTGTTCAGCTTAGCTCAGCTCATTAGGATTCAACGGTCCTTCAGTCTCCATAGAGCTGATCTATGAACTTTATTAGCAGCTATTACTGCAGACATAATGCTTGTGATGGTGCTATTGAAGGCATCTAGACTGGTGTGTAAATAATCTGGAGGGTTTTTAGGGCACAGAATACAGACTTAAAGACTTGCACTGTAGTGCTTTTCAGGCATTATGTTCCCTGGACCAAAAATTTGCTACATCCCTCAATAGCAGTGGCAAAAAAAACAGGTGGACAAATGAAAGTTGCTGTAAAATTAGATCATTAGTCATTAGTATATAATTTTTTTTTTTTTTTTTTTTAAGTATTATGCAACTGGGGCATAGCCTGCAAATCACCAGCCCACAGCCCCTCCAATCGACCCTGTGGGATAAAATAAACACCACAAATGCTAACTGAATTGTGTAACCCAGGGACAGATCACTGACCCCTTTTACTGTTACATACATGCCACTACGGGGTCTTCAATAAGCATAGACTTAAACTGATTAAATGTAAGCAATACACAGCGCTGCATAAAATATTATTGGTGTGTGGGTTTGAATTTGTAACCAGTGAACAGACAGTCAGGTTCTAACTGGAGCTTGATAAGCAGATTAAACAGAAAAAACATAGACAGCATTTGTTTTGCCTAATGGGTCGGATTAAAAATTAACTCCAAATGGAATAATCCTCATATGCTGGCCAATGTTCTATTGTGATTTGTTGGATGATCAGGGATGTAAGATGTCTTCTGAATATCAAAGAGACTTTATGAACAGAATGGATTTCATTGTCACATGCAAATCCCAGCTTTTAAGAAACTGGGGTCAGAGTACAGGCTCAACCACTATATAGTGGCCTTGTTCAGGGGCACAAAAGTGGCAACTTGGTGGTGCTTTTGCTTGAACTCCAAACCTTCTGCGTTCTGAGTATGTGTATCCAAACATTCAAAAATTTTGCTTGCCCAGGAACCTTATGCAAGGTGTCCTGTCCTGTATGAGAGGGTAGTGGAAATCATTAAAGAAGTTTGTGTTGTTCTGGTGTTTCTGGTGCCACCAGTGACTATAGGAAGAGAAGAAAGTCGGAGCCGTTTGTCACTCAGCAGAGCACAGGAAATGAAAAGAATGCTGGTCCAACCTCGAGACTCGAGCCCTACAAATCCAACAGCCTGAAGAAGCCTGCTGTACGTTCCTCACCTTCATCTCCAGCAAAAGCAAAAGGTACACACACATAATCATTGAGTACCCAAGCTGCCACTTGACTAATAACAAGTTGCTCTCATGACTTCACAACCTCCTCTTCCAGTGTCACGTTATTACAAGTTCTGATGTTTGTACCTTTCCCTTTAATTACTTTCAAGAAATTAGTGTATTTTGAAATTTGCTCTGTCATTTGCTCTATACTTTCTTTTCTTTTTGCGTATATGTTTATGGTCTCTATGCTCTGTCTCAACAGTTCTTATAACCACACTAACTCTCTTATTCTTCCTTTTGAACCTATTAACTTCAGCTCCTGTCTCCTCTCTTTTGGCATGCTGCATTTGCTGCCCCTGCAGCTGGAGGCACTTGTGAGTCTCTCTCTCCATCAGTCAGCTCCCCAGGTATGGACCACGTGTCCTCCCACCTTTCCTCTGACACCCTCTCCCTCTCCACATCCACCCTGCGCAGCTCCAAGCAATCTATTAGCTTCAAGAATGGCTGGCAGGTGTGCCAGAAGGACAGCGCTGAAACTTGGAGCAGCGTGGAGGATGAGGAAGGAGGCGCTTCCTCTCCTCGCCTCAAGTCTCGCAGCTGTGATGACTTACTCTCGGACAGTAATGTTGGAATGAACGGCAATCGTTCAGAAAGTGTCGGGTCACTGCTTGGTGAAGGGGGAACACGTCAGCCACAGACGCAAGCAAAAAGTCTTAATTCGTCCCCTAGAGCACGGCGGCATCATCGGCGCAAAATGGCCCATGATACACCAGGTTTCCTGCAGCTTTACAAGACGATGCACCACATTGACCGTGCACAGCTTCTGCCCTCAGAAGTGATCTGTTCTGTCCGTGCCCGCATCCTGGAACTCGAGCGACAGCAGCAACAGCACCGGAAGAACCTCCATTCATGGGCAACATTTGGACAGGAAGTACCACAGCGAATGGTGCCAAATCGGATCTCAGAGTATGAGCAGCTGATCCAAAAGTCCAAGTCCATGCCAGACCTTGGTGATGATAACACTCCATCAGGTACGACCACACCGGGGTCTTCTCGAGCCAGCAGTTGCCCAAAGCGCCGCTTCTCAGTGGAGTCACTCCTGGAAGAGGAAGACCCTCCAGAAAGGGCGAGAAGTCCCCCAGAAGGTCAACCACGACCAGGTCCAGAAGATCGCAGCCTTGTTCCGGTGGTCAGACAGAACCAGCACCAGCAGCAGGACTACTCAGACAGTGAGCAGGATGCTTGTGCCTCTGAATTGAGTGATTTTATTCAGATAGAAGGATCTTCCTTCTGCAGTGAGAGCGACTTGGACCACTGCTCACTAGCATCATCTGAGAGCTTCTGTGGTTCTGGACACCATCACCACCACCACCACCACCACCATCACCACGGACGCCGTCACCACAGCAGCCACCATCACCATCTCCACCAGAGTCTGGGCCAGAGTCAAGGTTACCACCACCGTCACCTCATCAGCTCCTGTAAGGGGCGTTGCCCAGCTTCCTACACTCGCTTCACCACTATGCTTAAGCATGAAAGAGCACAGCAAGAGAGCCGCGCCACCATCACGCCTCCACTGGCTCTGCAATCACCCAGCGAATCAGGCCTTTCCAAGCTGGCCTTCTTGGTTAGCCCGGTGCCTTTCCGCAAAAAGCGGGATTCCTCACCAACCCAGCGGCGCCATAGTCGCTCTGGCCACCACAAATCAAAGGCAGCAATGTATGAGGCTTTAGATGCTGCCCTACAGGACATTTATGACCACTTAAGGGCTGAGAAAGGGCTGGGGGCTGCTCGGTTGCCGGATGATAGCATCTTACGCCGGCTACTGCAGGAGTTGCTCCCAGAAGTTCCAGAAAGGAGCTCGTCACTGCGGGGTCGGCGGGGGACCTACTCCCCTTCCTCCTCCCACCACTACCAGCCTTACCACAGTGCCTCCTATCAGCAGCCCCACCACGCAGATGCCTCCAACAACAACAACCAGCACACTAATGCTAGCTCTAACGCACACTATTATTCAGGTGCAGCTGCACTAACATTTCCTCGCTTGCTAAGAAACCTGTACTTCAAATATTGCCACAGTTGCACTGTCCCATTGTCATTCCCACAAACTCGCTGTGCTGGTGTATTTGAATCACTGCCTCTTCTCTGCTGGTTCACAGTTTTTACAAAAGTAGAGACATATTCCTAGTGTTGCTAGTCTCTTTCCTTATGGTGTATTGGTCTATTCTATCCTAATAATTATATGTAAAATATGTTCTGATTATAATTTAGGGTCAGTAAGATGTTTTGTGGAAAAGAGGCAAAAAAAAGCATGATCCATTTTTGGCCTGTTTGTCAATTGCATGTTAAATATTGTATGTTTCATGCCATTTTGGTCCATCACTTTTGGCTGGTTTTCTTTTTGTGTAAAAGGTGATTTCATCTTACATTCGTCAATTGAAAATGTAAAAGAAGCATTTGTTTCTATGTTGAATTTCTTTTTATTTAAGCCATGATTGTGTATAGAGACGAGTAAGAGTAAGTGCAGTTTTTTCCAGTTGCTTCAATTACTACTACTAGGTAGCAAAATTGTTAATTTTTGTTTGATTATACCAAAAAACAAATCATTTGTTCATTTGTTTTGGTCTATGCAGCAAAATGCGGTGAAGTGACTGAAAAAAATCCACTATTTGTAATGTATGCTCATCACAAAGCCTCAAAGTGAAATAAACCTATGATTTTGCTTTGCAGTTGTTTTATCCCATTGTTCTGTTTCCCCCACCTGTGCTCCTCATCTTTTAACCCCATCATGTTCATTTGGTTGGCTGTTGTCTCAGTGTTGTTCACCTTTAACATCTGTGATGTGTAATTTACAGATCAGGGGTCTGATGCTGGACGCCTCACACCTCAGAACAGAAGACCTACTCCGGATCGTGAGGTAATCGTTTAAATGTATTATATCGTTATATACAAAGACTTATCCAAGTAATTAATTGATTGTAATTAAAACCTCTTTTTTTTATCATGAAATCCTTTCAGGGAAGACCTTTTGCTCTATTATTGTGTCACTGTCTTATCTAACGTCCTTATATGGTCAGTACTTCCTGTTGCTGTTTTTGTCTCGCTGTGTTAAACATGCTTCTATTCCGCACTTTTTCCAGTCCCACATCTTAGAAGATATTAGACCCAACTGTAAAATACAAAATAAAACGAAAGTGAGAGCCCTCTCTGATTGTCTCCTAGGTATCCTCTAAGCAGATGACATATCTCATATTGTCTTCTCTTCTCCATCAGAGACAGTCTGCCAGGGCTATTTATGACTTTAAAGCTCAGACCAGCAAGTGAGTACACGCCGAACAAAACGGCATGCTTCCATCGCATGGTTATGACATCATACTGCCCCAGCTGTCCTCTATCACACCTCTACACTACATTGCCAAAAGTTTTTAGACACCTGCCTTTACATGCACATGAATGCAATATGGAGTTAGCACACCCTTTGCAGCTATAACAGCTTCAAATCTTCTGGGAAGGCTTTCCACAAGGTTTAGGAGTATTGTGTTTATGGGAATTTTTGACCGTTCCTCTAGAAGAGCATTAGTGAGGTCAGGCACTGATGTTGGATGAAAAGGCCTGGCTCGCAGTCTCCGCTCTAATTCATCCCAAAGGTTATCTAACAGGTTGAGGTCAGTCAAGTTCCTACACACCAAATTCACTCATCCATGTCTTTATGGACCTTGCTTTGTGCACTGGTGCACAGTCATGTTGGAACAGGAAGGGGTCATCCGCAAACTGTTCCCACAAAGTTAGGAGCATGAAATTGTTCAAAAATGTCTTGGTATGAAGCTGAAGAATTAAGAGTTCCTTTCACTGGAACTAAGGGGCCAAGCCCAACCCCTGAAAAACAACACCTGAACTCAATGATTTGGAGGGGTGTCCCAAAACTTTTGGCAATATCGTGTATCTGCTCTGATCTTTTCCATTAAAAATTATGAGGCTCATACACATCTCACCTCATACACATGGCTGACATTGCTGTTGTTTCCATGGATACATGTCAAACTTACTCGTTATTTTGCTAATTTAAAATGCCCATGCTTTCACACCAAGCAAATACAATTTACTGTTGTAAGTACAGCATACAATACAATACAATACAATGCAACAATTGTGCGGTTGTGTTACAAATTATATTTAAAAAAGGGTGTTTGTGCTTTACAGAGAGCTCTCCTTTAAGAAGGGCGATGCGATCAACATCATCAGACAGATCGACAGCAACTGGTATGAAGGAGAGCACAGAGGACGCATCGGGATATTCCCTATTTCTTACGTGGAGGTGTGTGTGTGAGTCGCATTTGTTAGTTTGTTTACTCAAACAGTTTTGCTAGCTTGCTAATTTTGTTACCTTTGTGCTGTGCCTCTCAGAAGGTCGTGTCTCCTGAGAGGAAGCAGCCGGTGCGTCCTCCTCCACCGGCCCAGCTCCGGGAGATGGGAGAGGCAGTGGCTCGCTACAACTTCAATGCCGATACCAACGTGGAGCTTTCGCTCAGGAAGGCAAGAGACTCACTCTTTATAGTATTTATACTTCAGATATATAATCTTTTTGTTGTGTATATGACATAATATTTTACTCAGACTCGGATTAACAGTCAGTTGATGCTAAGTGCAATAACATATATTTCATAGCATGGAGTCTTTTCTTAGTATTTAACCAACAGATCTGAGGGAAATGTTGATATTCTTGATGGCTTTGTTTAATATTTTCTGTTATGCTGCCTTTACATTATGCTTAATAACTACAGCAGCTAAAGCTAAAGCATTTACTCAAACACTAGCTAACTTATGCTAATCACTCAAACAGAGAGAAATATACTATGTGGTAGCCTATCAAATTTATCAATACTGTTTGTGTGTGTGTGTGTTTTACAGGGTGAGAAAGTGATCTTGCTGAGGAAAGTTGATAAAAATTGGTATGAAGGAAGGATCCCTGGCTCTAATAAGCAGGGGATTTTCCCTGTGTCATACGTCGATGTCATCAAGGCATCCCCTACTAAAAGTCCTGGTCACCGTGTTGACAGCTACAGGGTGCAGAAGGTGAGGCTATTCTAGAAAAAATAGGCAAAATCAGCCACTGTTTTCATTTTCCCATCACTTTCTTATTCTTTCTCTTTTTCTATTCTGCTATAAGCCCCATCCTGCTTCCTTGGTTTCTGCCCCTTACCCCCACCTTCAAGAGGTCACCAGTGAATGGCTGTCCCTCACACTGGGAGTCACAGCATTTTCTCCTTCTCCCTGTAGCACTCCAGTCCCACCCACTCCACCGCCCCTTCCTAGCAACA
The DNA here is from genome assembly GCF_019097595.1 of Hemibagrus wyckioides. Classification (NCBI taxonomy): domain Eukaryota; kingdom Metazoa; phylum Chordata; class Actinopteri; order Siluriformes; family Bagridae; genus Hemibagrus; species Hemibagrus wyckioides. Next base: position 3,246,339 of record NC_080738.1, on the reverse strand, counting down.
TCCAGTATCCCAGTAGTCGCTTACCCACTTCTCCACCACTCGGTCAAGCGCCAACCGCGTTTCAGCCATTCTCCATGATCTCAAATTCATCTCCGCCTCCTCCTCTTGTGGCCCCGCCTCTTCTATCCAACCCCGCCTCTCTTGTGCCAGACCACTCGCACTTATATAACAGCAGAAATCATTGTCCAGCCATCCAGACAACAAAGTTAGGCAAGAATTCAGATCAGAATCAAGAGCTGTACATCGTAGAAGCAGAGACAACCAAATATAAAACACTGATCACAGAACAGCATCAAAGCCAAGACCAAGCGAGGCTCATAACCGATCCAAACCCCTATGACAAACTTCTGACCATGTTCCTTGGGAATCAGTTACCGCAGGAGGTAAACCTGGATCCTTCCACACCGTTGGGTGATGAGTCCGATCAAAGCCGTGTGATAGTGTCACCTGACAGGTTATCGATAAACAAAGCAGGTCAAAAGTCCTTGATTCTGAACAGCCAATCAGAAACGTCCCCTGATGAGGAGGGGTTATTACCAGACCACAAATTCCCAGACCCTCCCAGCCCAGTGACAGACAGCTTTGGGACGGGGCTTCTCGAGTTGTACATACTGGAAGATGGCGATGAGCCAATCAGATCTTCTGAGGTAGAGTGTGCAGTGTTCTCTTTAATAGCAAGAAAATAGATTGTTCTATTTTGCATGATTTGGAATTTGTACAAAATTTATGATACTTACAGATTAGTACACTATTCCGACAATTACAGTAATTTGCTACTTCTAAAGCTACAACAGTTGATGAGTTGTTCGTGGATCTCTAGTAGGTGCAGTATATCAATATTTATGCTAGTAAGTTTGTTACGGTAGACATGCTACTCTAACTGTTACAGTAGTTTGTCCAAGTATGTTAGTTTATTTATGGTAGACCTTCTGTTCCACCGGTTATGGTACTTTGTTACAGTTCTTTGTTTGTATGTATCTTTAAGGACATGCTACTTCAACATTAATGGTAGTTTGCTGGCTAGTTAGTGTGCAGTTGTAATAGTTGCTGATATTCTTAGTATATTTGCGGGAGATGTGCCACTGTAACTGTTATGGTAGTTTAACCATTTACTAGTCTATTTACACTAGATATGGTATTCGACTGATTGTGGTTGCTGATTTGTTAGTATGTTTATGGCTGGCTCATTATTCCGGTAGTTGTGGTAGTTTGCTAATATTGGCAGTATATTTGCAGCAGACATGCCACTCCAACAGTTATAGTAGTTTGTCTGTTGGTTAGAATATTTACACTAGTTATGCTGTCCCCCTGATCATGGTAGTTTGTCCATTTGTCTATTCACACTTATTATGCCATTCCACTGAACATGGTAGTTGTTAGTATATTTATGGTTGGTGCACTATTCTGATAGTTATGGTAGTTTGCTAATATTTTTGTGTATATATTTTGGGCATCCTACTCCAACAGGTTTAGTAGTTTGCTTATTTGTTTGTGTAGTTATGGTAGCTGTTAATGTATTTTGCCTGTTGTGTGTTGTATATATGGAAGGTATGCTGCTCTAACAATAACAGTAGTTTGCTGATTTGTTGTGTATTAATGTTAGAGTTGCTACTCTGACAGTAATAGTATGGTTCGTATGGTAGGCATGCGACTCCTGTCTGTCTGTCTGTCTCTGTTAAGTGTGTTGTTTAGGATTAGTGTATAACTGTCTCAATGTATTTCTCCTTGATAGGCCAATCTCTCTCCTATTCCCAGGCCTCTTCTCTCAAAGCCTGATTGCTCCTCATCTTCTCCTTCTCCTCATGCACCTTCCCCTGTTTCCTCCACATGCAGTTCATCCCTCAATCTTTCTCCTCCCTCATCTCCTGCCCCCTTGTCCCTTGCCCAAACTCCCCCATTCTCCCCTGCACCTTTCTCCTCGTCTCCTGTCCCTTCTGAAGAGAAGTTCACCTCATACTGTTGCTCACCTCCTCCCTTTTTTATAACCTCCCTTCCTACTTCTTCTCATTCTTCTTTTTCTTCATCTTGTATACCCCCTCGGCCTACAGCTTCTTCTTCCTCCTCTTACTCTCCTCCTGCCCGCTCTCTGTCTCCTCCTATCCCTTCCTCACAACCTCCATTTTACCCGTCACGGCAACCTTTCCTGCCCACCATCCCTGCCTCTCCACCGTCTTCTCCAGTCCCTTCGACAGAGCGTACCACATCTCCCACAATCCCCCTCTCCTCTCCAGGCCCTCCAACAGAGCGTACCACATCTCCCACAATCCCCCTCTTCTCTCCAGTCCCTCACTCAGAGCATACCACATTTTCCACAATCCCCCTCTCCTCTCCAGTCCCTTTGACAGAGCGTACCACATCTCCCACAATCCCCCTCTCCTCTTCAGGCCCTCCAACAGAGCGTACCACATCTTCCACAATCCCCCAGTCCTTTCCAGTCCTTCCCACAAAGCATACCACATCTTCCACAATCCCCCTCTCCTCTCTAGTCCCTTCAACAGAGGGTACGACATCTTCCACAATCCCCCAGTCCTTTCCAGTCCTTCCCACAGAGCATAACACATCTCCCACAACCCACCTCTCCTCTCCAGTCCCTCTGACAGAGGGTACCACATCTTCCACAATCCCCCAGTCCTCTCCAGTCCCTTCCTCAGAGTGTACCACATCTCCCACAATCCCCCAGTCCTCTCCAGTCCCTTCATCAGAGTGTACCAGATCTCCCACAATCCCCCTCTCCTCTCCAGTCCCTCCCACAGAGCATACCAGATCTCCCACAATCCCCCTCTCCTCTCCAGTCCCTCTGACAGAGCGTACCGCATCTTCCACAATCCACCAATCCTCTCCAGTCCCTCTGACAGAGGGTACTACATCTCCAACAACCCCCCTCTCTTCTCCAGTCCCTCCTTCAGAGTGTACCACATCTTTCACAATCCCCCAGTCCTCACCAGTCCCTCCAACAGATGGTACTACATCTTCCACAATTGCCCAGTCCTCTCCCAGCTCTCCTCCACCCTCGTCTCCTCCTCCTCCTCTCTCGTCCATTCAGTCCTTTGGTGTCCCCTTGTCTCACACTCCTCCATGTGTTCTTCCTCTCTCCACTCCTCCGCTGTCCCCTCGGTTACAGCTGCGTTCTCCTCAGATCAAGGTAAAACATAGCAAGTGTGTGCTAGGAGAAAGGGATGATGTGTGCAGTACTTACTCTGCCTTGTGGTGTGTGTATGAGGTATGGTGTGACATGGTGTGTCCCTACATCTATCTATCTATCTATCTATCTATCTATCTATCTATCTATCTATCTATCTATCTATCTATCTATCTATCTATCTATCTATCTATCTATCTATCTATGGATGCTGCATTAGCATGAAGCTGACATTAAAAGAATGTGTGTGTGTGTGCGTGCGTGTGTGTGTGTATTTAATGCCAAGTCCCTGACATGAGCTGTGACTCTTACAGACACTTTATAATCATGCAGCGGTGGTCGATGGGAAGCCGCCGCGCAGCCCTATTTCCACAAGGAGGCGCTGTTTATCACCCTCCGTTTCGTCCGGTAGAGCACGCAGGGTAGGACGGGAGAGTGGAGTGTCACTAGCAGCAGTGCAGGCTGGGAAATGGAGTCCTCCCTTAATGCCCTTTTTCCCCTGTTTGGAGTTCTCTCTGTGCATGAATCAGATGATGTTGCATTGCATCTGTCTGTATGCTGATCATGAGGCTGGAGTGACTTCCTGTTCCAGGAAAACTGCACTGATATACTAAATAACTGATGCAATCTCTCTCTCTCTCTCTCTCTCTCTCTCTCAGAGGATGATGCAGGATTCACTCCACGGAGCCGGAGAGCCGTAAGTGACATCATCGACATCATCAATCATGTGTGTCAGGATTCTCTTCATGTTTTGTTGTGACTAAACCCACGCTTCCTCTGCTGCAGGTTCCAGGTGGTGTATAACTACGTGCCCCGGAATGAGGATGAGCTGGAGCTGCGAGAGGGGGATGTGGTCGACGTGGTGGAGAAGTGTGACGATGGCTGGTTCGTAGGTGCGACTCGGTATTTTAATAAAAGACTAGCTAAAAATAGACTGGAAAAATTAGACAAGACTTCTGTCTTTCTTTCTTTCTTTCTTTCTTTCTTTCTTTCTTTCTTTCATGTCAAATTTCTGTCTCGTCCTTTGGGTTCATTTCTGCTTTTCCCTTTCCTCTTTCTTTTCTTTTCTTTTCTTTTCCTTTCTTTCTTTCTTTTATTGAATTCTTCTGCTGTTCCTATTCCTTTCATCTTAATTTTTTTCTTCGTTATATTAATTGGCTTCTTTTTTTGCTGTATTGTTTTAGTTTTCTTTTCTTTTTCTCTCCCTTTTCACCACTTTTTCATTTGTCCTTTTTCCTCTCTTTTTCGTCTTCTTCCCCATCTCATGTTCTTTTTCCTTCACTACCACTTCTTTATCTCAACTTCTTTACTTTCCCTGTCTTTTTCTTTTTTCTTTTCATTCTTTTTCTTTGTCACATCTTTGTTTTTTTTTTCTTTTCTGTTTCACTTCATTTTCTTCCTTTCATTCTTCATCCTTCTTTTTGCATCTGTCTTCTTTTCTCTTTTTTCACATTTCCATTCATCTCTTCCTCTTGTTTCTTTCTCTTTGCATGATTTTCTTCTTCGTTTTTTCCCTCTTGTTCCATGTCTTCTCCTTTAATTTTTAAAAAAAAAAAAATGTCATCCTCCTCTTTCTTATACTCTTCTCTTCCTCTCCTCTTCAGGAACGTCTCGGAGGAGCCGGCTGTTCGGGACGTTCCCAGGAAACTACGTTAAGACTCTTTAATGAAGATCTACGGCACAAGAACCGAGGCTCGGTGTGGAACCTCGACCCTGAGTGTGTGTGTGTGAGAGAGTGTGTGTATGAGTGTGTATATGTGTGTATGTTCTCATGCAAAAACAGTTTTAGCGCTCACTAGCCACCCCTCAGTTTTCTTTTCTCCTCCTCTGAAGTTTTGCTTCCATCATAAACGAGGAGCTCAGCACTCTCCTTCCTGCTGTAATAATATTCACCTTATTTATTAGCCATAATATTTACAATAAGCAATAGTTTTAGTTTTTGTTTTTTTTTTGGAGGAGGAGGCAGGGTATGAGTAGAAGAGAAGCTCTGAGACGTGATTGGTGGAGAGAAATGATTGACAGCTGATGCTTAGTCATCATATATGAAACAGAGAGACAGATCTGTTGTTTTTGGGAATGAACACTGATATCTGTGGGAGGTTTCAAGTGGGCGTGGCCTATTCAGCTGCTCACGAAATGATAAAAGCCACAATAATCTACGGTACACTGTATACCACATACATAAACATTTTATATCCTCTACAGGACATGGTTAAGACGTTTCTCTGTATTTGTAGCGTTTAAGTTGTGTATGTAATGAATCACGGTGGGATTTTGGAGGTAGAGGTTTAAGAATTCAGTCCGTTTCCGCTGAGTAAATGCTGGATGATGGAGGGATATCACACGGGGCAAAAATGTTAGGCTGTTCTTACTTCTGCTGTTTTTTTCCCCTCCAAATTACAAAGCAAAGACATTTTTTTTTTTTTTTTTTTACATTTTGACCAATCAGATCGCATGGTGAGGCGATGTGTGAAAAATACAAACATGGCAACAAAAAAAGCTAGTGAACATGAGGACATTTACAACATAAATAGGAAATATTCTAAAGTAACTGAACTTTTTTGTTCTTTCTTTCTTTCTTTCTTTCTTTCTTTCTTTCTTTCTTTCTTTCTTTCTTTCTCTCTCTCTCTCTCTCTCTCTCTTCTCAAATTTCTGTCTCTTTCTTTGGGTTCTTTTTCCGTTCCCTTTTCTTCTTCTTCTCTCTCTCTCTCTCTCTCACTTATATTTCATTATTTTCTATTCCTCTCTTTCTTTCTTTTCTTGAACTCTTCTGCTCTTATTCCTTTCATCATCCTTTTTCGTCGCTTTATGAATTGCTATCATTTTCTTTTCATTTCTCCTTTTCTGCCCTCTTCTTTTCTTTCCATTCATCTTCATGTTTTCTTCTTCTTCTTCTCCTCCTCCATCTCAAATTTCTTTTTCTTCACATTTCTCTCCTTTTTTTGTTACCTTTTGACCAATCAGATTGCACGTTGAGGCGATGTATGAAAAAACAAACAAACATGGCAACGTAAAAAGCTAGTGAACGTGAGGCGATTAACAACATAAATAGAAAATATTCCAAAGTTAAAAATATTTTTGTGACGTTTCGCCTCCAAAACCATCCACCTCCTCATCTCCAGCCTCACTCACTTTTGTTTCATCTGTATTACTGATAACGATAAATCAGCTCCGGAGAGCAAAAGGTAGGCTGTTAGCCGAGACTAGCTAGTTCAGTGTTGCTATGGTTACAGTGTGCACTAAATTGTAAGCCAAAAAACAACTAGTGTGAACACGTCCTGTAGAGACGGCGGTCACAGTTTGAGGATCTTTTTTATTCTTTTTTGGAAATATGGAACAAAATAATAAGCAATTCTTCCTAACGTTCTACGTTTGCTCCATCTTTTTCACTAATGCGTCTGTCACGAAATCCTAACAGCGCCACCTGCAGTACAGGAGGACGTGTGTTTTTTTGCCGCTCACGACGTCGTCTCCGTAGTAACCACACTCAAGGTGATTAATGGACGCAACTCAGGAGTGAACTAGTGCACAAGCAATAACTTTGCTTTCCGTCCTCGAAAAAGACGCTGATGAAGTATTACTTTCCTAAATGATGATGATGAGTTTCTGTCTGAGTCTCCAGTATGTTTCTATGTTTAAAGACTTTTACACATTGAAAAGATGTTAAAGGTAGAAAACAGTTCTTGCATTGTGAATGAACCGAAGTTCGTGCCACTTTTCACTTCCTTTTCCTCTTTGTAAGAACACAAACAGGACGTTTGGACAGTTTTATGATCTTTTATATTATTCCTGTTTTCTTGTCACCAGGCTTCATGTTACAGATGTTCCAGATGTTCAGCGTTGGCGAGCATAGCCGCACTTTACCTACACGAGTTAATGTTTGTTTCCATAAGCTTCATGGTTTTGGTTTTGTTTTGTTTCTTAACAAAAATCCACTTGCTTTATAAAGTCACTTTGCTCACACACTCATCGCTTTTGGGTTTCATTTCGTTTCCATCTGAATTTTTTTGTTTAGACTTTGTCCGACCTGGCTTCACAGAAATCCTGGTGTAGGTTTAGATCGCTGTTGAGAGACAAAAATACCCCAAGAGGAAGGAACCTGGACTCAAAGTGGAACTCTTCAAGATCTGTATATCATGTCAAAAAATATTGAAAGGATGGTCAGGATATCAGCCATATTTAGGTCCTAAATTCTGTACATATTTACGCGTGGAAATACGTTCCTTGTATTCAGAATCAGGTCACGCAGGCACTCGAGTGGTATGTATATATTTCTTTAACGTCATAATTTACCCGAGAAAATGACCACTAGAAAATTCCTAGTGCACTGAACGTGTAAGACTGGGTCCAGTCTCGTTATTTAGCATGTTATGTTAATTATTTATCACGCTGATGAAGCCACGTGAGTTGAGATGATGATATGAAAATGTGTACGTGGGATATAACGTGTTTTTATCACATTTTTAACGCTGCTATATTCGATATTTGATTCGATTTTTGGTCATTCCATGTGAAAACGTCCACAGTTTGAAGGAAAAGCTGGCTCATCTGCTAGCTCAAGCCAATATAACACAAGAAACAAGCTCTTCAATCATGAGGAACTGAGACATTCCTCAGTTTTAGGCAAACTCTGGAGTCTCAAACGTCTGAGGTTTGAATAATGGTGTTAAATTGTTGTGAATAAGAGTCTCGGGTCCAGCCCAGGACGGTGTTTATGATTTACAGCAGCAGCTCACACTCATTATCACCAAACACAGATGAAGTCTACCGTATTGTCCGAGACATGTTTACCGTCTATTTATCCTTGAACTGGAGCTGCGAGGCTGATATGTACAGAAGACTAGTGGTTCTAAGCTAACAAAATGGCTAACTTGGCTACATTTCTGTATAAAATATCATTTTAATACTCCAGTTATAACCTCTATCAAGTCAGCACACGCGTTATCTCCAGCATTTACCATGATGTGCCAAAATATTCCTACTTAAACACAAAATATGAATATAAATATGCAAAAAAAAATTAGCAATTTTTTTTCTTGGACCAGAAATGAGCTTTACCTCAACTACAGGAAGGAAAATGGAGGTTAGGGACATGTCCTATCTCTCAAACCATGGAATTTTTAGGGGATTCTGTCTTTCTTAGGCTTTTTGGATAATTAATACACACAAAAACATGAAGTACACGTCGAGTGAAATCTTTCTTTTACACACACAGTCTCTGAGTATCTAATAAATTTCTTTCTCAGTGATCAGACTGTGTTTTTGTGTCATCTTTTAAAGTTATTTTATACTCTGCGCATGCACATGTGTATATGAAGCACCGGTTAGGCTATTTAAACGTTTAAATATTATAAGGATTTATGATTGGTCACAATTAGAAAAAACAAACCAATCAGCAGGCTGTAATCTGACTCATTAGCATATCTACCTAGATACTAAATAGTCCCGCCTTCCTGAGTCAACAGACTTTACCACAGAAACCTATACAAGATGCAGTTTCTTTACGAAAATGGTAGATTAATCTGTTAAAAAATCTAAAACGATATATCGTATTTTATTCATGAAAAGCTTTTAAGTAGCTGATTTTGTGTCGTCTTTTAAAGTTATTTGAAAGTTTAAATATTATAAGGATTTATGATTAATCACAAGTAGAAAAAAACAGACCAATCAGCATGCTGTAATCTGATCATTAGCATATCCACCTAGAAACTATAAACTATAGTCCCGCCTTCCTGAGTCAATAGAATTTACCACAGAAACTTATACAAGGTATAGTTTCTTTATCAAAATGGTGGATTAATCTGTTTGATGGTATTTTATTCCAAAAAATGATTTTAAATAGCTGATTTTATCGTCCACATGGTGACAGCTGAAGTAACTTCATTATTATTATTATTATTATTATTATTATTATTATTATTAGCTTGCTTGATTAGGTACTTAGCAAACTGGTTAATAAGTTAGACAGTTAACTAGATAATAATAATAATAATAATAATAATAATAAATATCCCTTGTACCTTTAGCAAGACATGTTAACAGGCTGCTAATTAGCACAAATTAATTATGTTGCAATGTTTAAATGAAAATGTTCACAAATAAATGTTAGCTGTTGTTAGCATATTTTTAGCAGATTTTTTTTTGTATCCATGTAGCATAAAGTTAGCTAAGTAGCTTGCGCAAGGCTACAAACACACAACAGCTGATTACTTTTGCTACAGCTGAGTAGCATTACTTTATTTTGCAAGCTAGTCAACATATTCCCCAGCTAATTAGCCTGCTTGCTGGCTGCTAAGCTGTTTGTTTTGACTTTATACTTTGTTTATTTCTGTACCTATATGTACTTAAACCTAGTGAGCCTTAAAATATATAGAATGTATAAAAATTTTAAATTTTTATTTCTTTAGATTAATGCTAGTAGATGTAACGCTGCCTATATGACAGCTTTATTTCTCCGGCTGCTCAGCAAGAAGGCCGGCTAGTGAGTTAGCTAGAGTGTCTGCCACAGTTGTGAATGATGTAGAGGTCTTACAGCAGGATCATGTGGGTTCTGCTGCCAAAGCCAAATGTGTTCCAGTTTAAAAACGTCACTCCTTCTACACACGGCTACACCGCTATCAGCTCTGTGTGTCGTGGGAAAAGACAAGGCTACTAATGTAAACAGCAAAAAAACAACAACCCAGAAACCAGCTCAAGAACAGTGAGGCAGGGGAATGTGTGTGTGTGTGTGTGTGTGTGTGAGGGGGGGAGGGGTGAGATGGCATTTACATTTAGAACTAGATGAAGAAGGAAAAAGTTAAAGAAAGAGAGATGGAGAGAGAGAAAGAGGAAGAAAGAGAGAGAGAGGGGGAGAGAGAGAGAGAGAGAGAGAGAGAGAGAGAAAGGCAGGCAGTGCCAAAGAGTATGGACAGAGAGAGAGAGAGAGAGAGAGTGAGAGAAAGGCAGGCAGTGCCAAAGAGTATGGACAGAGAGAGAGAGAGAGAGAGAGAGAGAGAGAGAGAGAGAGAGAGAGAAAGGCAGGCAGTGCCAAAGAGTATGGACAGAGAGAGAGAGAGAGAGAGAGAGAGAGAGAGAGAGAGAGAGATGGATATTCTTTCCACCACTCATTTCTTTGTCTCACCAAAAAAGGGCAGGAACTCTGATCACCATCCTCAATTCTCTCTCTCTCTCTCTCTCTCTCTCTCACACACACACACACACACACAGTGCTTCAGTTAACCTTCTGTACTGTAATCCTGTAATCCTGGTGTCGTTTGTGTTGGGAGTAAAGCTCACCTGATTTGGCTGGTCAGCTTCATTCATTATTAGTACGAGACAGCTGGACTCTACACTTATAACCTAATGCTTCAGTCCGGTCATTTTTATCTTCTGCTCAGGAACACATTACTGGCTTTCCTGGACACCACAAGTTTGCTTAATGGTGAAATTTCACACATTAAATCCAATCTCAATCTCAGAAGTCCAATCTCAGACACTTCATATAGTACAGATGTTCAGAAAGAGCAGCAGGGATACAGTGTGATGTCACATGACATGGACAGACACTGTTAAACGTCGTTCACTGTCGCCATGGCAACGGTGACATCAGTTTCCTGATGGACAAAGGACAAAGGAGCTCATCTGCATGTGCTGAACTTTCAACTCTCACATTCAAAATCTCAAGACGCTTTAAAGTTCCTCCGAAAGTTCAGAGTATGTGCTGCAGCCTAGAGGTCATTCCCCTCAAGTGTCCACTCCTTCTCCAAAAACAAAACAAAAGTTTGTATATGTTGGAGTTTAAATCTTTCTGATAGCTGATCTCAGGTCAGTACCACAGAGAGAGACATAAAGAGAGAGAGAGAAAGAGAGACAGGCAGAGAGAGTGAGAGTGAGAGAGAGAGAGAGAGAGAGAGAGAGAGAGATTAAGAGAGAGATTAAGAGAGAGAGAGACAGACAGAAAGAGAGAGGGAGAGGCAGACAGAGAGACAGACAGAGAGAGACAGACAGACAGATTTAGTGAGAGAGAGACAGAAAGAGAGACAGACCGAGTGAGAGAGAAACAGAAAGATATACAGAGAGAGGGAGAGACAGAGACAGACCGAGTGAGAGAGAGAGACAGAGAGAGACAGAGATAGAGAGAGAGACAGAGAGAGAGACAGACAGAGAGACAGACAGAGAGAGAGATTCAGATGATCTATCCAAGGCTCGTCCTGGGAGGTGGGGTCTGTTCCTGTGTTAATAGAGCCAGTGCACACGGGACAGTCCTTCATTCTGCTGGAGGATACACACACACACACACACATACACACACTCGCACACACACACTCACACACATGTACACACACACACACACTGCAAAGGACATGGCACAATGTGTGGTACTGGACGGACCTGCACCGTGGGGCTTCCGGCTGATTGGAGGAAAAGATTTCAACCAACCCCTTACTATCGGCAAGGTGAGTGTGTGTGAGTGTGTGAGTGTGTGTGTGTGTGTAAATAATAGCCAATTTAAGCTGAGATAACCGAACTGGAAACATTTGAAGATTTGTGTATATAGTTCAGTACACACACACACACACACACAGAGGGGCAAGTGTGTACTTTAGTATTGCTCACACACACACACACACACACACAGAGGGGCAAGTGTGTACTTTAGTATTGCTCACACACACACACACACACACAGAGGGGCAAGTGTGTACTTTAGAATTGCTCACACACACACACACACACACACAGAGGGGCAAGTGTGTACTTTAGAATTGCTCACACACACACACACACACACACAGAGGGGCAAGTGTGTACTTTAGAATTGCTCACACACACACACAGAAGGCTGGATCAAAAAGGGACAGATTTCTTGTAATTGTAAAACTAAATTTAGAGTGTGTGTGTGTGTGTGCGTGTGTGTGTGTGCACGTGTGTGTCTGTGTGATGCTAAAAGTTCAGCAGTGAATCATTCATGAGGAAGGCAGCATTGGGAACTCGCACACCTGTTCCTGTAGTGGATTATTGCGTCTCACTCTAACTAAACAGCGCTGGACGTTCTAAGCAGTTCGTCCCACATCATTCCAGATGTTTCAGATCTGTTCAAGACACATCTGTAAAAGTAGATTTTTGATATTTCGGATTTCCTGAGTAGCACAGTGTCCCAAACATCATGAGAACTCTAGTATATACACCGATCAGGCATAAGATTATGACCACCTGCTTAATTTTGTATTGGTCCCCCTTTTGACCCGTCCTGCACTGTGTATTCTGACCCCTTTCTGTCAGAACCAGCATTAACTTCTTCAGCAGTTTGATCAACAGTAGCTCGTCTGTTGGATCGGATCACACGGGCCAGCCTTCTCTCCCCACGTGCATCAGTGAGCCTCGGCCGCCCATGACCCTGTCACCGGTTCACCACTGTTCCTTCCTTGGACCACTTTTGATAGATACTGACCAATGCAGACCGGGAACACCCCACAAGAGCTGCAGTTTTGGAGATGCTCTGATCCAGTGGTCTAGACATCACAATTTGGTTCTTCGTCAAACTCGCTCGCAAAATCCTTACACTGTCCATTTTACCTGCTTCTAACACATCAACTTGGTGCCAGGTGCCATGATGAGGAGATCATCAGTCTTATTCACTTCACCTGGCACTGGTCATAATGTTATGGCTGATCGGTGTCAACACAGCCCTAGTTTACTTAGCAGCAAGAAAAGGTGAGAAACACAGTGCATGATGGGAAGTCAAGCAGGGAATACATGATGTCTAAACTACTAGAAGTTTATTATCATACCATAATAAGAAGGTCTAGAAAAATAAATTTTATGTGTTTATACTGCGATATTCTCAGACCAGCGAAAGCTGCTATAAACATCTCAGAGATTTCAGACTGTTTTTCATTTTTCCATGACAAGATGAGAATGATGTGTGTGTGTGTGTGTGTGTGTGTGTGAGGATCTAATGAAGTGGTTCCTCCACAGATGGACAGTTGGACATCGCAGTGTGTTTGCGTGAAGTTTCCCAGCTGTAGTTCTGCTCTAATGAGCTTTGGCTCTCGGTGCAATCGCTTCACTCACCCTGCGCTTCAGCTCACAGACAGACGGCCATGTTTGGTCAAAAACTCTCTTTCTCTCTCTCTCTCTCTCTCTCTCTCCCTCTCTCTCTCCCTCTCTCTCTCTCACTCACCCACACACACACAGCAGTTGCTCATTAGTTCCTTTAAAGACTCTAACTCTGATAACTGCTCTGATTCTCTGGATGTGGCTTATTTACAGAACAAGGTGTGATTTGGGACGTGTCCTCATCGTGATGGTGTTTATCAGATCTCTTTACTAAAGAACAGGGTGTGATTTGGGACGTGTCCTCATCATGACGGTGTTTATGTGGGTTTGGGACATGCCCACAGCGGCTGATGGCCTTTTTCTGGTCTGAATAAGATTTGATTTGGGACACAGCCACAGTAGACAGGTGACAGAGAGACAATCACGCTATTCTAGTCTAGCTAAGGACTAGGTGGTGGATCGGAACACGCCCACTGTGGAGACAATATGTGAGTGTAGCGTACTCTACAAAGCTAATTTAAGAAAAACAAGGGATTTAAGAAAAACAAACAATATACCTATTGTTGTTTATTGCTAGGTATTTGCGTAAATAGCACTAATACCTGACTGACTGACTGACTGTTAAAAATTCATCTGAAAGTTGAAGATTTAGTCGATCTTTACATTCCGCAGAAATTTGTCAGATCGCACAGTTAGCGCTGTCATATTAGCTAGCTACCATTAACCGCGCTAAAGAACAGTTTTTCTGGTCATCTCTCTTGGTTGCTAACTAGCGTCAGCGCATTAAATCTGGTTATATCCCAGTCTAAAGGGTTACAAGGTTTCCTTTTCACACGTGTACGCTACAGTCTTTCAGTCTGATCACAGTCTGTTTTATATCGTGACATGTTAAATACCAGTCCCTTGAGTTTGGGCTATTCCTAGCTTTTCAGTAAACGCCCCCCTGTGAGAACCCCAGTGTTTCCTCCAGTTCACACGTGGTCTCTGAGGACGAGGGAGAGATTCTCTTTCCTTCTGCAGACGTTACTCCAGTGCCTTTTGGTAAATATTTAGTCACTCATTCTTCCTTAATTCCTCAGAACTGTTTCTAGCCATGTTTGTCAGTCGGTCATATTTACAGCTGATCCTCCCACTGATTATTGCTGATGTGGCTAATTATTGCTGTCGTGTTGTGAATCAGCTAGCTTCCCAACTAGCGACTGAGATTCTGATTGGGTATAAGGTGATTGATTTTCCGGAACAGTGACCCAAGATCACTGGAAACATCGCAGGTCTCTGTGAGCGTTTCTGTAGTAACGACTCGTTCACAGGGACTCGTATTAAAAGTGATGTTGTGGTGAAGTTTTCTGTAAGGAGCTGTTTGTTTAACGTTGGACGTGGGAGACTCCTCCCATGTGAAACAAAAAGGCTGTTGATGGAAAGAAGGTGAATAGCCGCTATGAACAAACATACACAAACATTCCATTCCATCAATGTAACTATAAACGTATAAAACGTATGAGGTGTCGCTCTTTAATAAGTAAGATATTGAAGTCGGTGTGACGTAAGGGGAATAAAACGCTTCAGGATGTGACAGTAACAGTGACTTGCGTGTGTGAATCTGACGTTTAAAGCTCAGTGATGTCACTAATTGTGAATAACGAGTTTTAAAGCAAAAGCGCATGGGTCTTTTAACAGGTTCATGCTGTACAGTATGTCCCTGTGCGCTTATATCCCATAATGCAATGCACACACATGTGAAGAGTAGATATCAGCGCACTCGCAGGCATCGTCTGGAGATTATTATCCTGTTTACTGTGGAAAAAACAGTTTACATACCAGCAAGGGCAAGAATTCACACACACACACACACACACACACACACACACACACCTACTCTCTGCCTCAGCATGTGCTCTAAGACACTGTTTCTTCTTTAAACATTTGGAACTAATTCACAGAGTTTGTGTTTTCTAATGAAACCGAATTAGAGTATTAACCATCGCTGAGCTCATACATCATACCCACCCCCCCTCAAACACAACCCTAAACCATCCAAAGCTCGGTCTCTCTAACGCCTCAATGTGCTAACTCTAACGTTATTGTGAGTAAAAGAAAGGTGTGTAAAGGTTGAGGTGATGAAGTGGAGAGAAAAGAGGGAAAGAGTGAAATCATCAGTGCAAGCTCATTAACACGTCTAGTGAACATGAGAGCAGGTTCTCGTGCTTGGCTTGTGTGTACGTGTGTGTGTGCGTGTGCGTGTGTGTGTACGTGTGTGTGTGTACGTGTGTGTGTGTGTGTGTGTGTGTGTGTGCGTGTGTGTGTGTGTGTGTGTGTGCTCGAGTAGGCGATGATCAGGATTAAGGAAGGAGTCTCCTGAGTTAATGATGGGAATTCCGGCTCTATTCAGTGAGTCATAACAGCTGACTCATTCATCTCCCAAGTGGCTCCTTAAGCATTTTTTACATAAAAGAGCTGACCCAAAGAGTCCAAAAAGTCAATTAATTTCTAAGCAACACGTCAGTGTTTCAAGCAAGATGTTCTCCAAAGTACTTGATAGTGAGTTATTGAACATCTCTGTTCAATTATCTCTGCTCAGATATCTCCAGGAAGCAAGGCCTCCATGGTAGACCTCTCTCCTGGTGACCTTATCCTGGCTATAGATGGCGTCTCCACCAGCAACATGATGCACTGTGAGGCTCAGACTCGCATGAAGCAGGCCACACGCCAGCTCAGCTTAACCATCCAGAGGTCAGAGGTCATGAACCACTTTTGTCTCATGGAAAGAAACAAATCAGTGGAGCAACTATCTCTTTTTCTTGCAGGCCAAAAATCAGACTGTGGTCACCTCGAGTCAGAGAAGAAGACAGAGTGCATCCATTTAAAATGAACCTGGAGGCAGAGAGGCAGGTCAGTGCAACACTAATAACCAAACACAGCATGTCTGTATTAGCATTACTCTCTATATGCGCTGCAAAAGTGGTGAGTCTTATATATATTTTTTTATACGGTAGGATTACAAACCAATAGGCACAGGCCATAACCGGCGGGCGGCACCTTTTGTGGCAGCAGCCAACATTGACGACAAGCGACAGGTGGTCAGCTCCGCCTACAACTCTCCCATTGGTCTGTATTCTTCTGGTAATATCCAGGACGCCTTACATGGTCAGCTCAGGGGCCTAATACACAGCAAGCCGGAGAGGTGAGGAGACCTTTCAGGTCTGAGCCATGATTAATCACAGATGTTTCACAGATTAATCAGAGATGTATATTGCATAAGGACAGACATACAGTGTGTGATGAGAGAAAGAAGAAACTACAGGATGATACAAGAGCAACTAACATAATGAGACACAATAACCAAACTATGTAATGATAGAAGATGTAAGATTAAATAAAAGAATGACTGAATAATGCTACGTCTCCTTCACTGAGACTGACAGACACAGAGGCCACGCCTCCTTCACTGAGACTGACAGACACAGAGGCCACGCCTCCTTCACTGAGACTGACAGACACAGAGGCCACGTCTCCTTCACTGAGACTGACAAACACAGAGGCCACGCCTCCTTCACTGAGACTGACAGACACAGAGGCCACGTCTCCTTCACTGAGACTGACAAACACAGAGGCCACGCCTCCTTCACTGAGACTGACAAACACAGAGGCTACGTCTCCTTCACTGAGACTGACAGACACAGAGGCCACGTCTCCTTCACTGAGACTGACAAACACAGAGGCCACGCCTCCTTCACTGAGACTGACAGACACAGAGGCTACGTCTCCTTCACTGAGACTGACAGACACAGAGGCCACGTCTCCTTCACTGAGACTGACAAACACAGAGGCCACGTCTCCTTCACTGAGACTGACAGACACAGAGGCCACGCCTCCTTCACTGAGACAGACAGACACAGAGGACACGCCTCCTTCACTGAGATGAACAGACACAGAGGCACACCCCCTTCACTAAGGTGGACAGAAACGTCGGCCATGCCACCTTCACTGAGATTTACATACACAGAGGACACACCCCCTTCACTGAGACTGACAGACACAGAGGACACACCTCCACTAAGACTGACAGACACAGAGGCCACGCCTCCTTCACTGAGACTGACAGACACAGAGGCCACGCCTCCTTCACTGAGACTGACAGACACAGAGGCCACGCCTCCTTCACTGAGACAGACAGACGCTTGCAGGTCATCTCAGGGACACACGGTCCATCATGTGGATCACATTAGAAGCACAGATATATAGGGGTGTTAGAGTACGAGGGTTTACAGAACAGCACAGGAATGAATATCTACTGAATGAATTATAGGGATACATCTGTTATTGTCAGGTGAACAGTATCACAAAGGAATGCTCACACACACACACACACACACGGACTGAACCAGAATAAAACACAATTTGACTCAATAGATGAATTTAAAAAAGAGAATTAAATAAATACATGATGATGATGATGATGACGATGATGATGATGATAAGTGTTACATGTGTGTGTGTGTGTGTGTGTGTGTGTGTGTAGTCCCAAGAGGCTCACATCTATAGAAGAATCAGACGTGTATCGCATGCTACAGAAGGAAGAGGGAGAGCAGGAGCCTCATGAACCCCGCCAATCAGGATCCTTCAAAGCCTTACAGGACTACATCAACAATGAAGGTACCACACACACACACACACACACACTCATTCCTACAGTCTATCGTCACCTCGATTGATGGAAATTGTTTGATGTTTCTCCAATTGACAGGAACAATTCCACTCGTGACGAAGGCGGTGCAAGCTCCCATCACTAAACCTCTCTCACCTGGGGGAAACCTGCACAAACTGCCCATGTGTGACAAGTGTGGTAACGGCATAGTGTGAGTGTGTCAGAGGAACCTACACCCTGGAGGATTATACTGTGATTTAACACAATATAAATAACACACAAACAAGGCTGTTAAAAGGGTTATAATGCTCGTTATAAAGCAGTCATAAGGGTGAAGTGTGACATGCTGAAGAATGAGGATGGACGCAAGTGTGTGTATTGAGGGTGGGTTTTATTTCCGCAAACCTAAAGAATCGTTGTCAGTATCCACATCCACACACCACCTTCAGAAATAACATCCAGAACTGAATAATGAGACCTGAAAACTAAAAGTAATCAAAGACACAGAACAAGTGAACACATTAGGGCAACAAATCAGTGGCAGGACTGTGTATCATTCACAAACGACTCAAAACGCTGCTTAGGTTCTTGTGTAAGGTTCTTCTCTCTCTCTCTCTCTCTCTCTCTCTTTCTCTCTGCATACATAGCATACATCAAATGACTCATTGTTGTGTCGTCTCTAAATGAGTCGACTCATTCACAAACGACTCAAAATTCTGCTGAGGTTCTTGTGTAAGGTTCTTGTGGCCCTCTCTTGCTCTCTCTCTCTCTCTCTCTCTCTCTGTTTCTCTCTCTCTCTCTTTCTCTCTCTGCATACATTGCCTACATCAAATGACTCATACATGTGATGCGACTCTTTAAATGAGTCGACTCATTCACAAACAACTCAAAACGCTGCTTAGGTTCTTGTGTAAGGTTCTTGTGGCTCTCTTCATCTCTCTCTCTCTCTCTCTCTCTCTCTCCCTCTATATATATATATATATATATATATATATATATATATATATATATATATATATATATATATATATATATACACTATATTGCCAAAAGTATTCGCTCACCTGCCTTGACTCGCATATGAACTTAAGTGACATCCCATTCCTAATCCATAGGGTTCAATATGACGTCGGTCCACCCTTTGCAGCTATAACAGCTTCAACTCTTCTGGGAAGGCTGTCCACAAGGTTTAGGAGTGTGTTTATGGGAATTTTTGACCATTCTTCCAGAAGCGCATTTGTGAGGTCACACACTGATGTTGGACGAGAAGGCCTGGCTCTCAGTCTCCGCTCTAATTCATCCCAAAGGTGTTCTATCGGGTTGAGGTCAGGACTCTGTGCAGGCCAGTCAAGTTCCTCCACACCAGACTCTGTCATCCATGTCTTTATGGACCTTGCTTTGTGCACTGGTGCACAGTCATGTTGGAAGAGGAAGGGGCCAGCTCCAAACTGTTCCCACAAAGTTGGGAGCATGGAATTGTCCAAAATGTCTTGGTATGTTGAAGCATTCAGAGTTCCTTTCACTGGAACTAAGGGGCCAAGCCCAGCTCCTGAAAAACAACCCCACACCATAATCCCCCCTCCACCAAACATTACACTTGGCACAATGCAGTCAGACAAGTACCGTTCTCCTGGCAACCGCCAAACCCAGACTCGTCCATCAGATTGCCAGAAGGAGAAGCGTGATTGGTCACTCCAGAGAACGCGTCTCCACTGCTCTAGAGTCCAGTGGCGGCGTGCTTTACACCACTGCATCCGACGCTTTGCATTGCACTTGGTGATGTATGGCTTGGATGCAGCTGCTCGGCCATGGAAACCCATTCCATGAAGCTCTCTGCGCACTGTTCTTGAGCTAATCTGAAGGCCACATGAAGTTTGGAGGTCTGTAGCAATTGACTCTGCAGAAAGTTGGTGACCTCTTCACACTATGTGCCTCAGCATCTGCTGACCCCGCTCCGTCAGTTTACGTGGCCTACCACTTCGTGGCTGAGTTGCTGTCGTTCCCAAACACTTCCACGTTCTTATAATACAGCTGACAGTTGACTGTGGAATATTTAGGAGCGAGGAAATTTCACGACTGGATTTGTTGCACAGGTGGCATCCTATCACAGTTCCACGCTGGAATTCACTGAGCTCCTGAGAGCGACCCATTCTTTCACAAATGTTTGTAAAAACAGTCTGCATGCCTAGGTGCTTGATTTTATACACCTGTGGCCATGGAAGTGATTGGAACACCTGATTCTGATTATTTGGATGGGTGAGCGAATACTTTTGGCAATATAGTGTATCTTTGTCTCTCTCTCTGCATACATTGCATACATCAAATAACTCATACATGTGAATTGACTCTCCAAATGAGTCGACTCATTCACAAACGACTCAAAATGCTGCTGAGATTCTTGTGTAAGGTTCTTGTGGCTCTCTTTTTATCTCTCTCTCTCTCTCTCTCTCTCTCACACACACACATACACTCTCTCTCTCTCTCTCTCTCCTTCTCTCTGCATACATCAAATGACTCATACATGTGATTTGACTCTTTAAATGAGTCGACTCATTCACAAATGACTCAAAATGAAGCTTAGGTTCTTGTGTAAGGTTCTTGTGGCTCTCTTCATCTCTCTCTCTCTCTCTCTCTGCATACATTGCATACATGAAATGACTCATACATGTGAATCAACTCAAAGAATCGACTCATTCACAAACGACTCAAAATGCTACTGAGGTTCTTGTGTCTCTCATCATCATCATCATCATCTCTCTCTCTCTCTCTCAGTGGGATGGTGGTGAAAGTTCACGATAAGTATCGGCACCCTGGCTGTTTCGTCTGCTCGGACTGTGAGGAGAACCTGAAGCAAAAAGGTTACTTCTTCATAGACGATGAGCTCTACTGCGAAACTCATGCACATGCTCATGGAAAACCTCCTGAAAGTCCAGACCTGTAGATACTTCACACACACACACACACACACACTTTACATCTGAAATATTATTAAAAAAATTATACTCACTTATATTTGCACTCATTTAGAGATACACAACCAGGGTGATTTACTGAGGAAACACAACAAGGTCTTGATTGTATTGAACATCACTTTGTTTGTGTGGTTTGAAATGTGTTTACACTGTGCTTTACACATACTGTAGGAATAAGCTATTTTGGCTAAATATTTCAATAAAATGAAACTTACCACTGTGTGCTGATCGGCCTGGTCTCATCTCAAATCTCTCTCTGGTACAGGATGCTCCATGTCTGTGCATATGAAGCTGCTAAATTGTCTTCATCACATTCTAGTAAAAGGAAATATTTACCATTTAAAATGATACTATTTGGCAGTTCACCGATTATATTAGCGATTAGCAATTCAGAGGAAGCCGTTGCTTTAAACGAGTGTAATGACTTTGCATTCACACAGATCAGCCATAACATTATGACCAGTGCCAGGTGAAGTGAATAAGACTGAGTATCTCCTCATCATGGCACCTGTTAGTGGGTGGGATATATTAGGCAGCAAGTCAACATTTTGTCCTCAAAGTTGATGTTAGAAGCAGGAAAAGTGGACAAGAGTAAGGATTTGAGCGAGTTTGATGAAGGACCAAATTGTGATGGCTAGACCACTGGATCAGAGCATCTCCAAAACTGCAGCTCTTGTGGGGTGTTCCTGGTCTGCAGTGGTCAGTATCTGTCAAAAGTGGTGCAAGGAAGGAACAGTGGTGAACCGACGGTCAAGGCTCATTGATGCACGTGGGGAGCGAGGGCTGACCTGTGTGATCTGATTCAACAGACGAGCTACTGTTGCTCAAATTGCTGAAGAAGTTAATGCTGGTTCTGATAGAAAGGGGTCAGAATACACAGTGCAGGATGGGTCAGGGCTGTTCTGGCAGGACCAACACGATATTAGGCAGGTGGTCATAATGTTATGCTTGATCGGTGTATGTTAACATTATTCAGTGGGATTAGCCAATATTGTTACGAGTGATTAAGGCTAATGAGTGAACTACTGAAGCATGAGCTGTTATTATAAAACAAAACCAAAAATTTTGGACATGCCTATTAATATAAACCTGTGTCTTGCCTCACAAACTGAGACTCACAGTCATGGAAAATCAATCAACAGACGCAAAATAATCAGAATTAAACGAAGCTGTGGTAAAATTACCTCTAAATTACACACTCCAGTAACAGATTAAGAGATCTGACTGCTAATGTATTATTAGCCACATTAGCATTTACTTCAGATTGCCATACAGAATTCTTTCTCCAAACGGTGGGGCAGAATACATCTAATTCTAGAAAGATTATTATTATTATTATTATTATTATTATTATTATTATTTGTAGTAGTAGTAGTATTTAAAGATTATTATTAGCACAATTAGCCATGACTAGAAAATGGCAGTCCAGGCTACATCCTTTGATAAACATATTTTTGGATTAGCCAGACTTTTACCTTGATTAACTTTATTATGAAAAGCAATATTTTTTCCTTTTTTCCCCCTCAAATATGAGGGTTAAGGGTTAATTTAATGTACAAATATTTGTCACTGAACTAGCTAAAAGTCAAGAGAAGTTATTTTCGTGTGTGAGATAAAATACTTTGAGGAAAATTGAGGGAATTAAGAATCATTATGGTATATATGAAGAGTAAATTTACACGATTTATGTTTTGATAAACAGATACTGAGTTTGTAATATCCCGGTTTTTTATTCAGAAATCGATTGAGAAAAACATCGAAAAATCAATGCGCGTGCTCGCGGCTCACGCGCGCCACCGTGCGGTTGTTACCTCAGCAACAAGCTAACGGGAACTTTCTTTTTCTTCTTCTCGGGAAAGAATTACCTGAACATTTCGATAAAACGTCTTTATAATTCCATTCTTTTGGTCTATGACAATAAGATAGAGCAGCTATTTAAAGAAAATAATAATAATAACTTGTTACTTAAGGTAAAGCTTACATTTTTCTGTCAAAAGATAAAGGCTAGGCTAACATCTCGAGAAATCAAAACCTAGCATCGTAAATGAACTTGTAATTCATGTACAAAATACTGAATATAACATCTTTATAGAATATATTAACTAATAACACTGCAAATATGAAATGTAATGAGATAGACTGTGAATGCGGGTGCCAAATGATTCGGTTAATATAGCATTACATGGATAAACGCTAATTATATTTCTTCTGAAGGTTTCTCTGTTCCACAGAAATCAGATTTCTTTAGGAGATCCATCGCTTGAACCTTGAGTTCCACATCCGAGAGAAACATGCATAAAGTCTCACCTGAGAAAGCTTCTGGTGGTGGAGATGTTTTAGACCAGAAATCTCAAAGAGTTTGCGATGTGGAAAAGCTGATGGACCATCTGCAGAACACTCTGGTGTCCATCGAGGAGGAGAATCTGCACTCGAATAAAAAATTACAACCTATTCAAGGTCAATACTACAATCTCAGAGTCAGGTGTAATGAAGATAAGTGTGGAGAAGTGGAGAAGGACCACGAAGTGGAGGAGAAGAAAGGTGAGGAGTTCAGCAGCGACCGAAGGGACAGCCATCTTGTACAGGAAGACAACATCCTGAAACATGATCACTTGGAGAAACAGAAGCCCTCAGACAAGGTGGTCCTCCTCCACGAAGACCCGAGCCCTCTACCAAAGGAACTTGACCAGAAACCTTTTGCTAACTCTCAGGAGGAGATGAGTTTTGACACTGTGGCCTGGTTACAGAAGGAGAACAGGGTGCTGAGGGAGAGCCTGGAGCAGAGCTCCTTGGTGTCCATGAAGGTTTTGGGAAGAGTGGAGAACTTAACGGAGCAGCAGGTGGAACTGGAGCGTTGCCTTTTCACCCTCCAGACTGAGAAGTCTCTTCTGCAGGATGAAATGAGGACGCTCCATCAAGAGTACATCAGCCTCTGTCAGAAAGTGAAGCTGCAGCTGAGGGAAGGAGCCACGTCTCAGACAGAAAGGGATGCTTCTGGTTTAATCCAAAACCCAAGAGGATCTACACACCACAGTCCTCCGCAGAGACCTGCTACTTTGGGGTAAGACTGACTTAAACCATGATGAGTAAGAGCAGATTTTTGTGCCCTCTAGAGGTTGTGGATTAAACTGTTTTTAATCGACAGAGAGATGGCAGAGGAACCTGCTGACCTGATGACAGATGACCCCTAACCTGAACAGGAGAGGATTCAGTCTGAGAATCGGCCGCAGTTTCTGAATAAATGAAATAGTTGGAGATTAAGATTGCGTCAGAGCAGATTTAGATTAAAGATCCTCTTTCACTGAACATATGTTACTTATTTCTTAGTTCTGTTCTATTAAATAGAAACTTTTCTTATCTCTTTATGCGTGGATCATATCACTTCTGACCTGATGCAACAAGAAATATTGGGATACTGGGATGCTATTGTGATCAGATAGGCATGCTTTTGCATTCATCTAGTGATGAATAAATAAATAAATAAATAAATAAAAAAAAAAGAACACAGTAATATTTGTTTTTAGTGTTTTATGTAACATTCATTAATCTATTAATTAAGGGATGGATGAATGAAGTTACACTTACACTATATTGCCAAAAGTATTGGGACCCCCCCCAAATCCTTGAACTGAGGTGTTGTTTTTCAGGGGTTGGGCTCGGCCCCTTAGTTCCAGTGAAACCTCTTAATGCTTCAACATTTTGGACAATTTCATGCTCTTTGTGGGAACAGTTTGGGGATGACCCCTTCCTGTTCCAACATGACTGCACACCAGTGACCAAAGCAAGGTCCATAAAGACATGGATGAGTGAGTTTGGTGTGGAGGAACTGCACCTCAACCCCATAGAACACCTTTGGGATGAATTAGAGCGGAGACTGCGAGGCAGACCTTCTCATCCAACATCAGAATTGAAGCTGCAAAGGGGCGGGACAACTCCATATTACATTCATGTGCATGTAAAGGCAGACGTCCCGCTCTGATTCATCCTTCCATCCATCATTCCTTTCACTGGAACTAAGGGGCCGAGCTCAACCCCTGAAAAACAACACCTGAATTCAGTGATAAGGAGGGGTGTCCCAAAACTTTTGGCAATATAGTTTATATCGACTTGGTTGTTATTGGCAAGAATTTTATTTTATTTTAATTAAGAAAAAAAAACAGCACCTAATTATAAGCTAGTTTTATTTCATCGTCTCTGTGTTGTTCCTCCTAGCCGACAGGTGTCGCTGTGCGCCATTGTGTCACTCGAACACCTCCCTATTAATCCCACGAAGAAGAGACTGACGCGGATATTGATATTATGATGATTATTATGATTATCACTCTGTTTGTGAGAAAATGGTTCAGTGTTTTGTGGCTGCATGTGACCACAGTTACAGTAAAAACCAGTGCAGTTTCTTCCGCTTGCCCTCCAACATCAGAACGCGGCGGAAATGGGAGCAGCTCTGCGGGTTCGTCTGATTATTTTAATCCGCTTCTGCCTTGCCGTGTGATGGAGCCGGGCTTGGTCCCGAATCACTTCCTGTTCGGAAAGAAGTGCACTAGGTAGGATGCACGAGCGGTTGTTGGTAGTGCGCGTGTATAGGGGAGGGGAGACATTTTGGGATCGAGCCATCGCTCCTGCATCTGCTGGCTATAAAGTATAAACTTTGTCTCAGGGCCGTGTCCTAAATTGTATTTTCTCTACAAAGTGCAAAATAAATTTTTAATAATTAAAAAAAAATAAAATAAAATGATTTATATTTCCGTTTAATTGCAAATTCAACATTATATCCTCGTTTATTGCGTTTTTAATGCTAATATGTCTCTCAGGCTGTATCCTAATGTACGTGCACTACCTAGTGCACTTCATGTCAGACATTTCAGCAAAATGGTCTCTGCCCCGCCTTAATATCTTAATTTTGTTCTCCATCCTTCCGCCTATAAATCCTTATTATTTAGTAACATCACACACTATTACATTATATTACATCTAGTGCACTTCTATAAGGGGTAGGCAGTTATTTGGGATTCAGCCGTCGCTTGTATTCCTTTGCTGGTGATGATATGGGTCTGAGCAAGCATTTTAGATGTGTAGTGCACTACAGAGGGTGGAAAAGCAATTTGCTAGACATCTGCCAACAAGAGATTTCTAGAAAGCTAGTGCACTTCATAGAAAGAATAGAAACCTGGATCTAGTGCTCTTCATTTTTTCCCAGGCTGCGTCCGAAATGTTAACAGAAAAGCTGCACGCACTTTTATACGCACTTATACTCCATCCAGTGCACCCTACATCCATAGTGGTGTTTGATTCACTCTAAGTATGTAACGACTTCTCATTTATACAGACCTGTGATTTGGGACACAGCCATGGCTCCTTCACTCAGCTAGCAGAGATATGAGTTTGACTGAAGGTGTAAATAAAATGCACTACAAAGTGCACTAGCTAACCATGCTCACTAGGGCTCTCACAGATTAGATATCATTTGGGATGGAACCAAGGATGTTGGGGATATTTTGGCTCGTTGCCTGGCAACATCTCTCTTGATGGAAGGAGTCTCCAGTGTGTAGCAGTCAGAGGTAAAGCTGTTAACATGACGGTCGAGTCAGGTTTTGTGTGTGTGTATGTGTGTGTGTGTGTGTGTGTAACCGTCATCTAGGCGTCCGCCGGACTGCTCCAATGAAAACTCGAGGATCTGCAGCTGTCACTTTGTGGGTGGAATGAAATCTGCAGCTCCCAGTGTGTTCCAGTGGAGTGAGAAGAAACTGTTCACAGCTTCACATCATTCTGACTTGAAGGTAGAGCTGTGTGTGTGTGTTTCTGCATAAACACACATCTCACTGTTCACACTGTAATCATAACAACACTGTGTACATCAAATGACTCTTTGAATTGATTCACTGGAAGATGACTCATACATGTGAATCGACTCTCTGAAAGAGTCGACTCATTCACAAACGACTCAAAATGCTGCTGAGGTTCTTGTGTAAGGTTCTTGTGGCTCTCTTCATCTCTCTCACTCTCTCTCACTCTCTCTCTCTCTCTCTCTCTCTCTCTCTCTCTCTCTCTCTCTGTCTCTCCACACTACAGGAGGAACCTGAGGAGAAGGATGTGATGAGTGCAGCTCCAGGAAACTCCGTGTCTGCAGGTAAGACTGTGTTTATTCTGAACTCTACACAGTGATGAAGGGTCAGTGTCCAGTTCTGTGCTGGACACCAGAAGGTTGTGAGGTTTGACCTCTTGCTCAGGGATTGTTTCGTGTTTGCAGGAGGAGAGGAGAAGATCACACGGTGTAAACAGGAAGAGACGGAAACGGAGATCATCGATTTCAAACACGTCCAACTCCAGCTGGAACTCTGAAGAGATCTGATCTGAATGTGTCTGAGAGTGTGTGTGTGTGAGAGAGAGAGAGAGAGAGAGAGAGTGTGTGTGTGAGGGAGAGAGAGAGAGTGTGTGTGCATGTGTGTGTAACAGAGAGAGTGAGCGAGAGAGTAGGAGACACTGAGAGTGTTTGTGAGTATGAAAGTTTTTAAGAATGTGTGTGAGTGTTTCAGAGTGTTTGTGAGATAATTGTGTGAAAAGTGTGTGTGTGTGTGAGAGAGAGAGTGTGAGTGTATGTGTGTGTGTGTGTGTGTGAGAGAGAGAGAGAGAGAGAGAGAGAGAGAGAGTGTGAGTGTGTGAGAGAGAGAGTGTGAGTGTGTGTGAGAGAGAGTGTGAGTGTGTGTGAGATGAGTGTGTGATGTCTGTCTGGTCCCAAGTGTGTGAGTGTGTGTGTGAGAGATACGAGTGTGTGGTGTGTGTCTGGTCCTGAGTGTGTGTGTGTGTGTGTGTGTGTGAGAGAGAGAGAGAGAGAGAGACAGAGAGAGAGGAGTGTGTGGTGTGTGTCTGATCCCGAGTGTGTGTGTGTGTGTGTGTGTGTGTGTGTGTGAGAGATGAGTGTGTGGTGTGTGTCTGGTCCCAAGTGTGTGAGTGTGTGTGTGAGATATACGAGTGTGTGGTGTGTGTCTGGTCCTGAGTGTGTGTGTGTGTGTGTGTGTGTGTGTGTGAGAGAGAGAGAGAGAGACAGAGAGAGAGGAGTGTGTGGTGTGTGTCTGATCCCGAGTGTGTGTGTGTGTGAGAGATGAGTGTGTGGTGTGTGTCTGATCCCCAGTGTGTGTGTGTGTATGTGAGAGAGAGAGAGAGAGAGAGAGAGAGAGATGAGTATGTGTGTGTGTCTGGTCCCAAGTATATGAGTGTGTGGGTGTGTGTGTGTGAGAGAGAGATAAGTCTGTGGTGTGTCTGGTCCCGAGTGTGTGTGTGTGTGTGTGTGTCTGGTCCCGAGTATGTGTGTGTGTGTGAGATGAGTATGTGTGTGTGTCTGGTCCCGAGTATGTGTGTGTGTGAGATGAATGTGTGTGTGTGTGTCTGGTCCCGAGTGTGTGTGTGTGTGTCTGGTCCCGAGTGTGTGTGTGTGTGTCTGGTCCCGAGTGTGTGTGTGTGTGTCTGGTCCCGAGTGTGTGTGTGTGTGTCTGGTCCCGAGTGTGTGTGTGTGTGTGTCTGGTCCCGAGTGTGTGTGAGATGAATGTGTGTGTGTGTGTCTGGTCCCGAGTGTGTGTGTGTGTGTCTGGTCCCGAGTGTGTGTGTGTGTGTGTGTCTGGTCCCGAGTGTGTGTGTGTGTGTGTGTGTCTGGTCCTGAGTGTGTGTGTGTCTGGTCCCGAGTGTGTGTGTGTGTGTCTGGTCCCGAGTATGTGTGTGTGTGTGTCTGGTCCCGAGTGTGTGTGTGTGTGTGTGTGTGTGTGTGTGTGTGTCTGGTCCTGAGTGTGTGTGTGTGTGTGTCTGGTCCCGAGTGTGTGTGTGTGTGTGTCTGGTCCCGAGTGTGTGTGTGTGTGTGTCTGGTCCCGAGTGTGTGTGTGTGTGTCTGGTCCCGAGTATGTGTGTGTGTGTGTCTGGTCCCGAGTATGTGTGTGTGTGTGTCTGGTCCCGAGTATGTGTGTGTGTGTGTCTGGTCCCGAGTATGTGTGTGTGTGTGTCTGGTCCCGAGTATGTGTGTGTGTGAGATGAGTATGTGTGTGTGTGTGTCTGGTCCCGAGTGTGTGTGTGTGTCTGGTCCCGAGTATGTGTGTGTGTGTCTGGTCCCGAGTATGTGTGTGTGTGAGATGAGTATGTGTGTGTGTGTGTCTGGTCCCGAGTGTGTGTGTGTGTCTGGTCCCGAGTATGTGTGTGTGTGTCTGGTCCCGAGTATGTGTGTGTG